>NW_019524822.1:188509-471240 GCF_002814215.2 Seriola lalandi dorsalis | reverse complement strand
CCCCCCCCACAGCCCACATTCCCGCCACCCATCTACCTCACCTCACAGCAGCAGCTTATGCCCTCAGCCTTTAAGTAAGCCTGTGGCATCCTGTCTATGTGTGCCCACTCTCTGATTATTTTCCTGCACTGAATATCCAGGAGGGAGCAGCAAGAAATCCCCAGTCGGAAAAAAAACCTTTACACAGGTGACTGTTGCTGTCAGCTCACGTGGTGCGAGCCGGATGAGTCCAAAATTACACTCTGCCATTTTCAATTACGCTCCACTCTGATGGGACAGAAATTTGAATATTGAAGGGATTCGAATGTCATACATGCAGGAGATTGCATGTTCTTTGCATCCCATAGCAATCTGTTAGAAAGATACATTAGAAGTGAAGTGAATATTTGCTGGCAGGCACACAATGATTTGAGCTGCTGCCCCTTTTATCCTCATTGGCTAAAGTGCCTCTCTGGACCAAATTCATAGATATATAATACATATTTTAACAATTATTAAGGATACAATAATTGTTGTTTCTGCTGCTGCCTGTATTCTCATGTTTATTACACCAAATCATCACTATTTCACCAAATGAAATGCCATGTTAAAGGTACCACACGTCTTTTTTGATTATAAAGCAGGTCTAGGTTCTATATTAATAGTGTGAAAGTATCAAAGCACTCAGTCCACAGAGAAATGCACACAGTCTGTATGCAGAAACTGAGACATAAAACAAGCTGTCAGGACTTCTGTTACTTTGTGATGTCGTAACGGAACAGTCACAACGCTCAACTAAGGACTCTTACTAGTCTTTTGTTCGGCCTCTCCAAATGTCTTTTCAGCTTTTACTCTTTTATATTGATTTATGAGTTACACTTGAACTGAAAAAAGCAGCTTTACAGCTCTGTCTCCATAGCTGCCTAGGCAAAGCATATTTCCTCCATAATGTCCTCATATACACTACCGTCACACAGCCGTAGGTAAACGTTCCTTCCATGAATTCACCTCAGCGGCACCATCAGTCTCTCATCTGTATCAATCCCATTCAAAACTTCACAAGGTTTGACTTCACCTTCTCTTTCTCCTGATAATCCACTCACCATTCGTGCTGTCCCGGCCGCCTGATCACCCACCTCCCTAATGTCCCCAATGGTCTTGGATACTGCAGCTATGCACACTCCCCTGGCTGGCCTCAACCCACACTGGCACAGTGCTGGTCTGCCTAGAGGGTCAAGCTGTGAAAAGATTTAGCCTGGGACAGGGGAAGCTTGTTCCACAACTACTGCACCTCGACGTTGCAACACTGAAGACGGTCACCCCAATGCCTCCAAATGATCCAGCGGTTTGCACCAGAACCAGGCTTATGGCTCTAGTGTTACAGACTTATAGCTCCACACAAAATCCAGCCAGAGCATTTTAGTCCCGGTCTGACCGTCTGCTCTACTCATTTCTAACCTCCTGACTAACCATTGCCATTATGGAGGAGTTTTACCAAGCTACAGTAGTAGACTACAATCTGTTACCTGTGGTTGGCCTGGCTGTGCATCACTTAGAAAACAGTCAGATGAGGCACTGAGCCTGTTTTCTGATTGGCTGACTGATTTGTTGTTGCTAGAGCTCAAGAGAGAAGCCTGAGAGAGGAGATGTGAAACTACATTTAGATGGTTTTTGTTTCTTAAAACCAGAAATATATATTCTATGTAAAATATGTGACCTTTTTCATCAAGTTGACATGTAGCTGATAAAATGCTATAAAGAAGCTTGTGATTATAATCGCCCATTTGTGCCTGTTCTTCAACATATTCCTTTTTGTTGTGTTTCTGCCAGTAAACTCAAGCCAAAATAACAGGCCCTATCGCCTTGTGTGTCTGACAGGCAAAATAGATTCGTCCATCACACAATGTTTTCAATGTCCCTAGGCAACGAGAAAGTTGCTGGTGGCCATTTGCTCTAGTGGCCAAAGATGATTGAACAATTCTTCTGTATTGATGTTTTAGAGAGTTTGATTTCTACCAGGTCTGGTGCTTACTGCCTCCAGGAAATATATATATATATATATATACTGTATATATTTGTGCCATATGCTGTGAAGGCCAGTAGCATTAAGTGTAGCATTAAGCAATGCAGGTGGTGACTGACTGAGTCATGATTTCTCCCCAGGGCTTACCTTACTTGACTCGACTTGACTTGGTCACTGCTAATACCCGCTCTCAAGTACTCGCCCTTGACTCTTTCTGTACATGCCGAACTGCAGCCTGTACACCCAAGAATACAGAAGACGCAGCCTGGGGGCTTCAGTTTAGACAGTAGACTCAGAGCCAGTTAGCCTGTTATCCTGTGGATATTATTCCTGCATCCTTTTTTGAGATTCACTGCTGCAGTTTGGTTCATAGTTAAGACTACTAAATGACCAGCTATATTAACACTATAGCTCAAAACATTCGGAGGATAATGACACATAAATGGCTTTACTTCAGTCTTACCCTAGTGGCCTGAAAAGTGTGGCGAACACAAGGTAAAAATCCTGCACACTGTGCATCATTTCATCATTAATGAAGTGAGTATGTGAGATTTTTTCTTTTGTTGAGTTTTTGATGTTATGCACCTGTCACTAAGACATTTAGGTGTGCAAGAACATTTTTCGAAATATGCTCTTAAAGGTTTGCAACACCCACTACTCAAAAAATTAAATACTTGACAGGTTTGATATATCTAGAGGTCCTGACCCAAGTATAACAAGGGAACACATAACTCCTGGCACCTTGTGGCATCGTTAGGAATTAAGACAACTCTGGCAATAAATGAGAAATAGGAATAGCATCAACATGCTTAAAGGTGCATTGTTGGCAGGTATCAGGTATGCATGATTGCCTTAAGAACATAACAATTAAACTGTCTGAAGATGTCTTTTCTCTGTGCCACTGCGGCACTGTCTTCACTGTACGCTGCTAAGATGTGGATCCATGTGAGAACTTATTGCGATTTGTGCTCAATTCCCTTTCATTCATGTTCAGAGTCACCTGGGTACCCGTCCTGCAGCCACAGGAGTTAGTAGTCGGGACTCGGGTTTGGAGTGACAACGAATTTCCTTTTGGTTGCTCCATGGCTGACCAGATGGGCTCTTTCCTTTCTCAGTCACTTTCCATAAAGCAGGCAATCAGTCAGGTTCATCGGACATGGCCAACACTGGTGTAACCTCGACGCAGATTAGTTTTAGCCCACTGTTCAGGCTGCTGTGATGTTACTCTACAACCTTGGGGAAACAACAAGGTCTCAGATACAGAGACATACTCTCTGTCTCTTGAACATCATTATTTCAGTTGTTGGGGCAGAGAGAGCACTGGTGTATGACTTTGATACAAACAGATTAAATCCCTGTTGCGCATTTGCCATGTGTTCTGTAATTTAATTGGAGGCTAACATGTTATTCACCAACTGATTAACTTGTAGTACTCAGACTTACAAAACCCTCTTAAGCAGCATTGTACACTTTCCATATGATTAACAGTCTGACAAAGGAAAGATTGTTTTCTTCTTAAGACGTAATGCCCAAAAGCCTCTCTCCTGCTGCCCTATCTCTGTTGTCTCCGCTCTGTTAATTGCTCATTAGGAGGGAAAATGTGGTTTTAATCGTCTGCCAGTCTGACAGTCTGAAGTTCATTAGAGCTAATGTCCAAACTTCACCGAGGCACAAGGGGCGGATGGTGCCCGTCTAGACATAAACAGCAAAAACTCGGTTAATTATTAATACCTCCCATAAGAGCTTTTAGTAAGTGTTGTTTGTTTGCTTATTCATGCACGTACGTGTGTTTGATCAGTAACATGACAACATGATAACTTTTTTGGGTTATAATTGGGCCGTCTTTGCTCCACTGCATATGTACGCAGTTGTTCTCAAAGAAAAATTTTGTCTCAGAAGACAAATGTAATGTTGGGTGAACAAACCACACTAAGACTTTATAAACAGAAAACCATGAATAATGACTAGTTAGGGGACCCATAGTGAAACTTAGGCTTACTCACTACTTTCAGATCACTGAGGCTATAGCTGAGCTAACAGCTTCGTAAAGGTCGTAATGCCCATTGTAAAGAAAACCAAACTGATACATAGATAAAAGTTCATCTTAAGCAGCCGTGGTAATGTAATTGTAGTAAGGACGGTGTCGGAATAATAAAAAAATGGTCAGACACTAATGCTGTGCAAACAAATTCAAAAGCTCTGTTGGCAATACTGACTGTTCAGGTCATGTGCTTTTCTTGAATAAGAAAGAAATATCCATTTTTAAACACAGTCCCTGGTTTATTAGTGTGTTTAAGATCACCAAAGTTATTAGGATTCATATTCTGGGGAACACAAATGTCCGTACAAAAAATGTATCCAGTCCATCTTGGAGAAGATGGCGCTAGATGGAAAGTCAGGGGCTCTCCCCCATGAATCTCTGAATTAAATTCCATGACAAATCATCCAAGAGGTGTAGAAAACACGTCGTGTTGGGGCATTTGGGGCAAATGACTGATTCTGTTGTTTTTCTTGGAGCCAGATGATATGTTTGATGTGGTCTGTATAACAATGCCATATATACACAGCAATTCTGCCTCTTCGTAATTATTGACATTGATAGGGGGGAGGAAAAGTTACTCTGTGCTGTTGTAATGTTTAATATTAAGGAATTACTGACTTTGCTTCCAGCTACTCCAGATCTAATGAAAACAGAGTATTGATTCTTACCTGAGTCTTTTAATATCAGTCAGGTGCTGCAGGAGCTAACATGTAAAAACCAGCAGACTAATCACTAAAAATTTAATAGCTTTTTCTTCTTATTTTCTTCTATTCTTCACGCTTCCCCTTTGGCTTCTTCTTCATCTCCTTCCCTTCCAGTGGTCGTCCTGTATTTGCAGGCTGTGGGAACCAAAGAGTGGAGGGAGGTGAGTTAAGATATTTTTGGTCCTCCAATATCAACATCCAATGTTTCTGTCTACCTGTCAGTGTATAGCCTGCGTGTCTTTTCTTAAGAATGCTATATAACAAGTATTAACTTCAAGTTAAAGTCCAAGAGGCGAACTCACTGCAAACCCCTGAGAACACTGTTGTAGAAAAATTTAAAGTGTCAGCCTTTGCACTTGCCCACACAGGTGTAACTACTGTCTGAAACTGAATCAGGTAGGAGAAGAAATAAAACCATATAACTGACCCCATTAACAATAGAGGTTAAAGAATGAATAAATAAAAAGGGAGTAATTATATCAGGCTTCAGAAGTTAGACAAAGGGAATTCACATCATGTCTCAGAGCTAAGAGAAAAGAAGGGTGATTCTTTTTCAGTTTCGTAATATGGACCATCTGCTCCACCTGACTTGCTGCTGTCTCACCCTCTGTCACTCCTTTTTAAGGCGGGGTCGTGTGTCCCTCCATTCATTACTGCATTTTTCAATTTCTTCCCCTTTTTTTTCTTTCAGTACATCTCTCCAGCACAAAGACACATTTCCATGTCATCTCTTAGCCCTATATTTCCTTCATCTGCCTGTCTTCCTGTGGCGTCCTGTCTTCAGTTGATGCACTTCCTCATTTGCGAATTCAAAGTCAACACTGATGTGTCAGCGCGACTGCTGATCCCCTCACTTCAAGACGCCTCACACCTTTTTCATGCCATGTGATGGGACTTAATCAAAAACACGGCATGAATTGCGCCGCAATCAGCAGAGTAAACATCTCGCTGCCAGCCGAGCACATATTGACACCATGAGCAGATAATTGTGCTCCAATGGAAACCTTATAAATTCTTTGTTTGCTTTTGACAAGGTAGTTTTCATTATGACAATACTCGATTAGGGCTGTCACAATATCAGATTTTCACTTCATGATTATCGTGGATAAAAGAATTCATGGTAATGATATCTATAGAAAATTAAAAACATCAGTCGAATTCATCTCTAACTTTGTTTGTCTCTTATTTGCCAAATGAATTCTATTCAAATACTATCAAGGTTTGCCCTGACAGGAATATTTCTCTTTGGACTTTTGGTTGATTTCCTGATTTATTTTGAAATTACTTCCCTTGTGTGTCTTATTTTGCCCTGCCCTAATGTGTTTCACCTATGTTCAATTACCCTTGTCTCACTTGTGTGTATTTAGTCTTTGTGCTCCCTGTTGTCCTTGTCAGTTCGTCTGTTTGCTTCAGTTTGAATTTGTCAGTTCCCTGTGTCTCTTGCTCCAGTGTTCCCACTATTTTTGGAGTTTCTGTTTTGCTTCCGTTTTACCTGTGAAGTTTCCAAAGATCTTTTTTCATCAACCCCCTTTTCATTGTGTGAGATGTAGGCTAATACATTCCATATTTTATTGAGGGTCAAATAGCAATAATAGGTCAAATAGCAAAACTACACAACACACACAAATGTTTGAGCATTCAGAAACATCAGAAACAAAGCACGCCAGGATGCCAAGGGATCGAGTTAAAGTTACCCATCACAGCCGTAACACACATATGCATGAGCATTGCTACCAGCAAAACAAAGCCAGGCTGCCCTACAAGCTATCCAGTCCTCAACATCCATGCTACCAGTGAATAATACAGTTACTGTAATTGGGAATAGCAGCCCTTACATTAACACAGAAGCGACGGCAATTATAACATCATGTAGTTATCTTAATGAATGATATAGTAGTAAAGCATAATTTTACACATGATCCATGTTGATGAAGATACAAAACAACTGGAAAATGCATGGCAAAATAACAGTGTTAATATTTTTAGAGACCCCAGAATTTTACAAATCAGGGTGGCCCATGTCTTTTTAAGTGGAGCCGAATTCACACTTTGTTTGCTATATCATCACTCGTAATATCCCACTGAGAAATGATGGTTAAGAAGAGATCAGGTGCTGGTCTGTAAATCAGGGAGAATAATTTGTTTTGGTGGGTGGATTTGGATGACATCAGAGCCGATCTGGCATCACTAGAATGCAGGGAGGTGGAGAAAGAGTCTGTAACAATGACTGAACAATACGTACAAAAAAGAACAATTACAATATCAATATCAGTATATTGCAACACCCCTTCACTTGAACCATAATATATCGATCAATATCAATATATTCTGAAGCTCCAGTGTGTTGTCCCCCTGCTGGTCCATATTCTTTTTTTGTGGTTTGTGTAACATTATTGTAATTTTGTGCTTCTTTTCTGCCCGTTTACTGCTGCAGTTGCATCAGGCTGTGCACCAAATTGTTCTTTGATCACAAGTGGTTCCATATTTTCCAGCCAATGGATATGATCCTCCACTTCCAGGCTCCCACAAATCATCTGTGGTGGCCAATGGAAGACTACAGATGGACCATTCTGTGTGTGTGGTCACAGGCACAGAAACCAGAATAAACAGCTGGTCGCACCAGCAATTAAAACTGTAAAATTTTGTGGTGGAATCAGTGTATTTCAATGGAATTGGCCACAATAAATGCATTCACTGAAGGAAGTGAAGTGAATCTAAATGTTGAGCTTCATGTTGAAAAATGCCACTATAGGGGTACGCAGTGCGTTAGAAAAGTGACGCCAATGGGTCCTGACCGAGCGTCTAAATCTTATATAAGTTGGGGGAGAGAACAAGTTGATGAGTTCAACCTTAACACCCAATTTTCTGCCCAAGTTAGAACAGTTTTAGTTATTTCACAAGCGATTTCTGTATTTCAGTTTTTGGCTGAGCTTTTCTAACTTCTTTGAAGTAGATGGGGCTCAGCTGGAAAAAATATGCTCTCACAAACTTCCAGTGTGCCAATCAGAATTAGGCAATGTTTGAATTAAAAATGTGTTGGGTGCTTCTCTTATGTTGCCAGGCTGATGTCCATCAACTTCTACTGAATTAATCTGAATCTAAATGCTATCAAACTAATACTGCTATGACCATACACAGTGATGTTGTGGTAGGGCTCTACTGCTGTACTTTTACTGTAATACCCAAATGAATAAACCTAAGTAAGCTTTAATAACCAGTCGTCAGTTTGAGACCTGCAGATTTCCTAGACAACAAATCTCTTCAAAATCTCAACAATACATTCCTTCATGAAGACTTTTTACTATTGAAACTATAGTATGGTAATCTGTATGAGCCCCATTTCATTTTCCCAGACACAAAGGATTGCAAACCTTGTACAAGTCAACACACAACAACTGTGCACATAACACGAATAGGAAACAATTTTAAAACCCTTATTTTGTTCACCACTGTTGTTATTATTTAACTGTTATTTTGACCTTGAGTGGGTTTCTCTGTAAACCAGTGTGTTTTTGGATCCTGAATAAATCTTCTCAAAGGCTTACTGAAGAACAGTAAATTAAAGGGGTAGGAACCTATAATACACCCATTTCTTAGTCCTATATAGCCTATGTTGAAACCAATCATTGTTTTTCCAGATGGTCCACGTATCCTCCTAGGACAACCCAAAAACATTTCCCCTGGTAACAAGGAAATTCCCTAACCTCACCCACAACACCACCGCACCTATTAACCAATCATGCCTGAGTGAGATTATACGATTATTAGACAAAAATACAAAAAAACTACAAGGACATATCACAGAATTTCCCCTCCGGGTCGATGGGGCAGGTAGGTTCTGAGGTCCAATACACTCCCCTGCGAGGCCTTCGTAATGGATAGGCAGGGGACGCAGCTGATAGCGTGGATTATGTGCGCTGGGCACTAAAGACATGAGTCGAGGTATTGAGGCAGCGGTGAAGCAGTGCCAAGATCAATAGCTCATTACACGCTGCTGTCGGGCCAGGCCGTGGAGGCGAAGCTGGCAGTCCACTGGGGGGATTACTGGTGTGATTGTCAGGGAGATGGAGAGACGGCCTGGCCCAGGAGGAAGGCTGGGACTGGGACTTTGTGGGCTCGCATGGTGGAGTGCTGGCTCTAATGTTGCTCTAATGTAGGACGCTGATTTCTCTGGGGACACAAGCTTTAGCACATTGCACGGTGAAGCTCAGTGTGATACCGTGTGGTGGTTTGCAAAGGAGTTTTATATTTATGGATTCCAATCCTGTGAGAATGTTACGGTGGTAATATGGGTTTCTGCTGAATCTCATGAATTTGATTCACTTCTTTCTCCGGTGTATTGTCTTAATGTGAGCTTAATGACATATATTGACTCTTGAATCAATGCTCCTATTACCACCGATTATCACTTTGTTATTTATCTATTTTTGTAGTTTGGCAGGACAGAAGTAATCGATAACACTCGGAATCCCGATTTCGTCAGGAAGTTTGTCCTGGATTTCTTCTTTGAAGAGAAACAAAATCTAAGATTCGATGTGTAAGTAGACTAACACACTAACCTTTTCTGAATAAATATGAATTATTTTTTTTCTAAAGTTGGAAACATCCTGCTATGTTTATAC
Organism: Seriola lalandi dorsalis; assembly: GCF_002814215.2. Lineage (NCBI taxonomy): Eukaryota > Metazoa > Chordata > Actinopteri > Carangiformes > Carangidae > Seriola > Seriola lalandi. The sequence goes on along the minus strand of NW_019524822.1, from coordinate 461,871 downwards.
TCAAATGTGGATTCAAGCAACGACCCTAAGATAGCAACGCCTTTGATTACATTTTAATAATTTCTCTCTCTGAAGGTTCTCAGTTTGGTGAAAAGCTAATTTCTCTCCACTAAAATAAATGAAAAAGCCAGTTTTTGCTAAAATCAGATGTCCAATCATGAAAGGAGTATCTTTATTTTTCATAAAAAAAAAGCCCTCTTAAAACCACTTGTCAGCCCCACTGATTTAAATTGGCGTCTGTATATCCGTTTGGCTGTTTTGTATGCTTCACCTACCTGTTATCCTTAATCAATGGAAGAGAAAGATCACTTGCACGCCTCTGTGGGTTTAATAAAAGGCACAGAAATGTGCTTTTATTGCTCAGTGGAGTCTGTAGAGCAGTAGCTTGTATAAAGTTTAAAGGGGGTTTGTTTGAAGAGGAAAGCTGTGATGATGCTGTTATGTCACAGTTGAGCACCCCTGCTGCTTTGCAAGGTCATTTTCCAATATCCAATCTTCTATATCCAAATTTTGCTAAGCAACGCAGATGCTTTGGAAGTGAGAGGTTGAACTTAGCAGAATGTTATGCTAACTTCAAGATAACAGCACCGCTGGTAATTTGTAGCTTAGCTTAGCATTAAGAGTCAATGCAAAAGGAACTTACTAGCCTGGCTCTCACCAAAATTTTTAAATATTTGCCAGCACCTCTAAAGATAGTAATTAAAATAATTTATCTATGGTTGCTGGAGCTATTTCTCTGTGCCAGAAACAGACAAGCAAGTGTATTTACCAACATGTCAATGTATTCTCCTCTTCTGAACACTCAACAGCAGTGTTGCCAACTACCTTTAATGAAAAGTAGCTAAAGAAAACGTAATACACTAATTAGCATGCTAATGCCTCCTATTTGCATTCTCCCTAGTGTTAGCCTGTTTCAGCCCTTTATCTGTTTGTTTCTCTCCTATTCTCTGTGCCCACATATACATTATCTAAGAGACTAATACAGCCAAATGAATGGAATGTAGGTATACGGTTTATCAGGTCAGAGAAGTTGCTAAATCTAGCCACAAAGTCGTTGAGTTGGCAACAGTACTCAACTAAAACCAGTGGATCTCTACATGTTTTCACTTTCTATCTCTTTCAAATGCCGTCTTGGGAGTTTTTGCATCTTATCACCTACTGTTCATTTATCTATTTATTTTACTTGCAGGTACAATGTCGACTCCAGAAGCTGTAATATTTCCAAACACGTAAGTACATCATGTCGACCTCAGCTGACAGCTTCCATCAGGCCTCAAATTTATCACATTGTATTCAGCATTACTATAATGTTAAGGCTAATTAACAGTGAATTGGTGCAGCAAATGATGATGATTCAACATGAATAAAAGTATTTAGTATTCTTTAAATCTGTCTTTTTTTTGTCTTTCCTAACAAAATAAATGACATGGGAGAACAGAAGGTGAGTGGTTTACGAGCAGATTGTGTTGTCTTCATGAGTCCTGGTGTCACTTCACTTTTTAGTTTCCAGTATATTTCATTGTCCCCAGAAGTGTCTTGTATGTTCTTTTGTTTTTCATTCACTTTAATTTTATTGTATTTTTCTCCCATTCTTTCATCTTATTTCATCAAGGACAAACACCAACTCCTGGAAAGCTTCTGCCATAGTGTTGTTCCTCATTTTGTCTTTATCGTTCGCTCAGGTAAACCAACTTTCAGAACTCGACTTCAAAGCAAAAGCAGCTGTTGTTGTTTGAGACAGTACACCACAGCAGATTGTGCATGTCAGGACATTCACAGGAGCTACAACACACATACCGTGTTTGCGGGACTCACACCTACACCTGCTCGCGCCCACACACACACACACACACACACACACACACACACACGAAAAACAACCATTAGCAGGTAGTGCTCTGCCCTCGTTGCTGTGCAGGAGTTTTATTGTATCGTGTCATCTCTCTGCTTTTTTATGTTACCATATGTTTTTCTCTGTGATGTGTGGGTTGGTTGTAAAGTCCAAAGTCTGTTGTTCAATGAAAAGGCTGAGTGCAGGAAAAAAAAACACTTTCTTTTCTACTACGAGGACATGTGCTTCATGCACAGAGTGGCCCTTTTAAGAATAATCAATCGGCCAACAAGTATCTGAATAATATGGCCCACTAGGACTTCCTGGGCTTGACCTAGTTGGGCTAATGCATATACATAAAAGGTGAAATTAAACCCTAAATTTATTATTTAATTTAAAATGACACTTCAATAATGTGAGATTAAACTTTAATGGAACTTTAATAACTTTAATATCTCTATTACTACCCCTTTTGATTTTATAGTCTTTGAAAAATGCTATTGAGCTCAAGTGTTAATCCTGTTTATTAAAGCACAGAAGGTCCAGAAATGTTTAAAGTCATTAGTTTGGTGCTCATATATTTTAATGGGGTGCTTCCCCTGTGTTAACTTATGATCTAACCCTCAAATAAATGGGTCTCTGTCAGCGCTGAGCACACCATGGCGTCTTGGACCACGCCTGCATTAAGCGGGGCATTATTATTGAATCTGCAGGTTGTATTTATGTTTCTTCTCTGTTTGTTAGAGCCTGATTTTAATCCAGGACTTGCTCTTGGCCCTGTTGTGCAGTTAATTCCCTCTTTTCGATCCTATGTCGCCCTAAGGACTTTCTGGGCCAGACCTTCTGTACCCTTGGAGAAATCATCGGCTCCACGGGGGGAAGGCTGGAGAAGACCCTCTCGTAAGTCTCCGCCAGCATCCTAGAATCCTGTTCTGTTATATCAGTGAGAAATGACTGCATTGTTCAGGTTTTGAAACACATTCGTAATAGGAAATATGCCCATAAATAATTTCTGCAGTTGGGCAAAATGAAATGAGTCTTCCTCCGTCTCCTGTTCCATATTTATTGATGGCTGGTGTGAGAAACAACACTATATGAGCCATCTCACTAATGCGGAGTTATAGACTCACCAGGTTTAAATTGCCTCATCTATTATATTGTTTGATCAGAGTGTGAGAGGCCAGATCACTGCATACTGAGCTCTTGTTGCTAAAGTAGTATTGAGTTTTTATTATGCTAGACAAAAAGGACTGAAGCCTGCGCCAGCATTTTGTTGTGAGCAGCTTTGCTTAGTGACAGATAGATATAAAATCTGCTCATATTTTCTATTTTGTTATATGAAAATAGTGGAAATTGATGCTTTGGAAAATAGGATACATTCAAACCCCCTATTTTTATTGCATTTCTACAGTGTTAGATAACACGCTGCACTTAAAGGAGTGAAAGGAATGCTGGGAGACAGAGAAAGATGTGAAGTCAGAGAGGTCACGAGACAGATTTGAACTCATTTTATTGCAAGGAAAAGATATGGCGAAGTCTGCCTTTACACTATGGAGCTCATCATGCAGGGGGCCGGGAGACAATTCTTCACTTCTCAAGTGATCACAGTAGCACTCATTGTGGAGCAGCATCTGAATCAGGAGCTGAATAGTATAGACTGAACAAGTGTAACTGGAGCAGAGCAGCACTTTTCGCAACATGGGGGAAAAAAAGCTTTTTCTGATTAGTTTGTCCCTCCATTAGTGTAGCAAATGAAATGTGATCCCTTATTTTTGGAAGGAATAACTTCATCAAAAATTGTTTTTGAGGAGAAATTACAACAATAATGTACAGATGTCCCATGACCATCTAATAATGATTTTGAGATTCTATTAATAGAGACAAAGCGCAATGCAAGATAGAGCAAGGGGGCATGAGGAGGGAAAGTTTGTGACGCTTTGTTTTCGAGCTGTTTCTCACTGACAGGCTGGAGTGGGCTACTTGTCTGTTTGTCTTGACAGTTTCAGCTGCGGCTCTGTGCCCCTCTGAAGTGTCGCAGGTGGTGGTGAAATGTGCGGCGTCAGGTGGTCACCACCACTTTGACACTTGTGAAAAGAGCTGAAGCTGAATCTGTAACCAAACAACGAAGCTAGTCTGAGCTAGAAATACTTTTGCTCACACAGTATTCAAGGCAGGCCTTTCCCACATGTGAGTTGGGATTTATGCTCACTTCAAGGACTGCATCTAATGATTACTGTCATATTCATTAATTTAGAAGTTATTTTCTTGATTTCTTTATTTTTGTCAGAAAATGTTCATAATTTTCCCAGAATCCAAAGTGAGGTCCTCAAATGTTTTTTGTTTTGAACCAACAGTCTAAAACCCAAAAGCATTCAGTTTGTAATGATATAAAACAGAAACAAGCAGAAAGTGCACACATTGTGGCAACTGGTGTGTTGTGGTGTGTTTGGCATCCCTGCCTGTAAAGTTACTCAAAGTGATAAATCAATTATCACAATAATGTTTTGGGCAAATGCGTCCAATTGATTAAATTACAGTTTCAGCTCTACTCTCTTCAAACTAATAAAAGTTAATTATATTTGCATGTTAGCATTGGCAGCACAACTTCATACCTGAGGAAAAGCTTGAATCTTGAATGTCACAGTTACAATTGAATCAAAATAAATCATTACAAGTGTAAAGGTGGCTTTAGACAGTGAGCATTTGCTGCCGCCGCCTCTTCCATTGTTTTCAATGTACGCCGAAACATCTGCTGCCTGTTGCAGCAGCAGCAGCAACAGGGAAAAGGCAGGAAGTGGCTCTGTACTCCTGCCATTAGAGTTCATGGTGGTTAAGCTTTTTCAACTTGCCGCTGCAGCTCACTTTGTGGCCATGGCACAGAAACTACAGAGAGGGAAACGATACAGGAGCTGATTTGAAAGGTGCTGCGTGCAACATCAGCTTCAAAGTCTAATTATGCAGCAGCCTGTGATGTAGGGGGTTCGAAGGATCGGAGGTAGCAGGGTTCTGTCACAGCGGCATTTCACCCTGCTGCCACTGATTCAAAATAGACAACACTGATGTTACCAGGCAGCTGCCACAATGGCAGCCGCTCACTGTCTGAAAATGCCGTAGGAGTTTACAGACATGCTAGCTCTCTTTTTAAGGCTGTGCTTTGGCACAGCAATGCTTTCAGCTAAATGCTAACAACAGCATGCTAACATGCTCGCAATGATCAAGATGCTAATGTTAAGCAGCATAATGTTTACCATGTTCACCATCTTAAATTACTACTTAACTTTACAACAATTCTTCCTCAGGAGGAAAAATGACTGTGTGTATTAACCCATTCAAAAGTCATTGAGACATCTTACTCAAAACCACAAATGTCAACCTCAAGGAAAACTCAAGGGATTACCAAAGTCATTAGGGTACATCATCTGGGGACCAGGAATTGTAGGCTACATAATTTTGATCCAATTCCTTTTAAGATATTCCAAACTAGAAGTGAAAACTTGACCTGCTGGTGACACCAGAGGAAAAGTCGGGATCACCAGAGTCAGACTGGTGACTATAAATATGTATAGAAAACATCATGGCAACCCATCCAGCAGTTGTGGAGATATTTCATTTTGGACTAAAGTGGTGGACAGTCTGACACTGCCAGCCTTAAAGCTGAACCACTAACATGACCAAAACAATATTATACCATTGGACCTTATCATTTGCAGTTCATATTCTATTCACTAGTTACTATCCAATTTCTAGTTTGCTAATTTGTACTCACAACCATTTTTGTCCTTACCCATGGAGGTTTAGCTCAGCCATTGGCAACAGCTCTGCCTATAAACAAATACTTGTGTGATTATAACACCAGCCTGTCAGTAGAAAGTCCGTCTGGGTTTGTTGAGTTTTTTCTGGAATGGTAGTACAGTATATGAATCACTGCCACTGACTTCGGCTGGACTTGGAGCTGAGTCCAGTCAACGAGAGGCCAGTTTGTGGCCCCTGCAGCTGTCCCCTGCCAGTAGCACTATTGACATGTTTTAGAAAGCTTATCATGCTCAGACAGATCAAACAACCAGCCGGCTATGACCCGCTTTCAACTCAAATGCCACATAGCTGGGTGAGTGAGGGGCAAAGAGGAAAACAGAGAGGGAGTGGAAAGAGGGAGAGGCGTTATGGCATTATGTGAATGTAAAGTGAATATAATGCCAATGCCTGAAGACATACAGAAATCCAGAAATAGCCATGAAAGCTGAGACATCCAGACCATAATTTATGCACAACTCAGAGTTTGCAGGGTTAAAAGAAGACATATGAAAGGCTTAAGAAAAAAAAACAAAAACAGAATGTTAGACACACACAAATGTCGGCAACATAAAAGATTAATAGATTTATGTTCCCTATTTTTTTTAATTAAATTGACTTTTAAAGGTAGGTACAATTACTCACACTCATCACAAACCTGCCATAGGTTCCATGTGATTAATCATCTTTTCTTTTCATCCGCTAATGAAATTCTCCTTGAGGAGAGAAATGAGAAAAGTGACATATGTGAAAGGTTACATACAATAAGACCCCTGTCTGAAGGATTTTTATAATGACTCATTCTGTGATTAATGGGGGACAATAGAGCTTAAAAGACACTGACACGGTAGATTCTCTAACACTGAGAAGATAACGGTCTGATCTCACCATCAAATGAGGGGATGTCTGTGGGAAACCACTCGGAGCGTGTTGGAATTTAAATTCACTATATGTGGTAATACTTTATTTGTATAGTCTGCGTACAGAGTTTACAGAGTACTTGTGATATTTCCAATCCGTTCAGAATCAGCCAATCAGAAGAGAGGCTCTGAGAACAAAGTGGTGTTGCATTGCTACAGCCATTTCATTACCAATTAAAAAGCCATGAAGCTAAATGTTAACTCTATGAAGTAAAGTTCTTTACATTTGTTGGCAAGTGTTTGTCATCAGATACTGATGTTGGAAAGCTAGAAGTCGACATTTTCTTGGAGCACACGGCTCCATGAAGAAACAAACAATAAACACTTTTCAAGTATCATTTAACACCTCTTACTCATCACTAGGAGTCACTGGAAAGACAGGAGCGTGAGTCATTAAAGGTGCCCCGTTGTGTTTCTGTTTACATTAACTTTACCTCCTCAAAATGCATTGAATTTTTTACTGGAGCCTAGAAAAACATGATATGAATTCCCCTCATCGCAAAACATTTGCAAAGCCAATTTTAGGAAAAATCTAAAACTTGTGTTTTTGTTCCAGCTCTAATGTTGTTTACTTTCTGACAGTCTTCTTATTTTCTGCCTTTACTGGTGCAGTACTGTGTACTTTGACAGCTGGCAGGAATGTGTATGTGAATCATTATACATGTGCATTAGAACAAACCAAGTGAGGACCTATTTGTACAAACATTTCTCTGTATTTGGTACCTTGTTACCTTCCCAGTCTGATTCAATCAAAACTCCAGGATGTATTGCATTAAAGCAATATAAATAAATATAGCCCTCCACTTGGGTGCTGTAGTAGTAATTTTATTCAGTCATCATACAAAACATAGTCAATATAAACAACATAGTCAGTAAAAAATCTTATATAAATGATATTAGCATTGTTCTATATTTTAAGAAAAGGAAATCATTTACACTTATAACCCTCAAAAGGAGCTTTGCAAACCATTCTTCTTGAAACCAAAAGCAAATTACACATTTTATATTAGCATTGTTCCACAATTTAACCCCAGCAATAGTTACACACAAAATACATCTCCTTTTAATTAGTTTTTTTTAGCTTTTTGTACAGTGAATTTACAAATACTTTTCTTATAGTGAAACTTTTCTCCACAGTCTGGGATAGACATTGATTTAGCTCTGAACATGTTTACATATTATGTGTAATATTATTTTATAATCACACAACATAGACATATCACATTATAAAGTCGTTTTGGCATTCGTCTTAGCTAGTACTTGTCAATTTACGCAGGCGAGCAGATATTGAGTAACATTAGTATTCATTTGTAGTTGTGTTTCTGCCCACCTGACGAATGTAATTTCAGATCAATTCTAATGTGCCCCTTCTCAACACAAGGTTGAGAGCTGTAAGACTAAACCAGAACAATTAGTCTGAGCTGCCTAAACCAAAGCAATGAGCAGTCAGATACTAAAACACCGTAGCTCAGGGAGACTGCAGACTGAGTTGTGAATGATTCTTGATGAATTCATCACTTGGAGTGACGCCTTCCACAGTGAAATTCCTTAGTTAATATAAAAACATTCATTAGTGCAGCTTTAAAAGTTTACCTGCACAGAAAGAGAGAAATTTTAATACACCAAGGAGCATTTTGTGCTGTGTTGTACTGTGCTGAAATATACAATGGCAGATGGCAAGATTTCCCATAATCCCAACAATAACTTATGATCTCAATTATTGATGATTCACTACCATGCATCCAAAAGTCCTAAAATACCTGTGACAAAAATACCTGGTGGCCTCAATTCCCTTTAAACACAAATGTTTTGATATGTAACTGTCACATTATTCCCTTATGATCTCTGTATACACCTCATGTCCATGGCTTTGTCACAAAAATACCTACTTCCCCTCCGACCCCCCCAGGAGAACCAGAAGTACAATCAAAGGAAGCAAAAGGAGGTGGCTATACAAGAAGTGCGTTGGTAAAAAGGGTGAAAATGAAAAGGAGGAGGACAAAACAATAAGAGACCAAAAGAACACAATCACTATTCCTACCATATGGTCAGTGTCTCTGATGGCTGCCTGCAGGGAATAGACAGCTGTCTGGAGTAAAGCCCAGGGGGTGAAACAAGGGAGGATGAAAAGAGAAAGGGAGGTAGAGGGGAGATGGAAAGTGAAAGGGAGGTTTGTGAAGGGTGACAGACAACTCAGCAGACCAGAGAGAGAGAGGGAGGAGGGAGAGGGAGAAAGGGAATGTGTTTCACCCAAAGGAAACAAACAAAATATACGAGAGGAAAAGAGAAGAGAAGAAAAGAGAAGAAAGAGGATAGATGTGGGGAAGGAAAGTTTCTTGTGAGAAATGGAGAGACAGAAAGAGTCCTCTCTGTATGAGCTGTCATTTAGAAGACTTTGTGCACTTGTGGAGAAAACTGAGAGGCACAGTGCAAAACACACACACACACACACACACACACACACACACACACACACACACACACACACAAAGTAAAATCTTGGATAAAGACAACGTAGACCTTGTATATAAAAAACTTCTAAGTGTACATGGTTTATTGATTTTTCTTCTACATTTTCTGTCATCAAACACACACACACACACACACACACACACACACACACAAAAGTCGAGAACCTATATGGTTCTGGTAGCCTCCTCATGTTGGTGGGTGTACATTTTTATAGGTCAACAATTTTAGAAACGGGCTCCATGCTGCGTGGCAAACTAAGCACTCCTTTCCACTTACCTGTGTGTTGCTATGGTAACCGAGGGGAGCTATTAGCCGAGGCGGTAAAAGTATAACAATGATCCAAAATGCACCCTTTTGAAAAAATAAAGATGTCTAATATGGACACCCATACAGTACGACCACATAGCAGAGGTATTTTTAAACTGGAATTGATTTTTGTGAGATACGTAATCTTTGATGCACACACACACATACACACACACACACACACACACACACACTTATACGGTATATAACATTAATTCATCTACATATGAAACACAACAGTACTGAGCATGGGCTAAAACTTTGAAACTATAACCGTATCATCATCACTTACAGCTGACAAGCATGCAGAAAACAGACAGATCGCCCCATTGTGAATGAAATGTTAAAAAATTAGGCCGATCTATTAACAAACCCACACGCTTCCAGTCACCCAGATGCAGATTGATGAGGTGGATAGTGGACTAAATAAGCTGTCCGCGGGGATGGTTATGTTGGTGGGTTTATGACGGCAACCCAGCCTGTGTCATGAAATTATACCTGTCTGGATTCTGCTGCGAGACATTGTAGTAGTCTGTCGGTTCGCTGTGTCAGAGGGCAGGGTGTGTAATTGGGGGCAGTTAGTGGGATGCCTTCTGCTCTGTGGCTGATGTCATACAGAGAAAGATCCAATACAGACATGTACCACGAACTTTTGGCAAAGAAAAAGAAATGAATTGTGAGACAAACAAAATAACATATTTTCTGCTCTGTGAGAGAGCAGCAAACAGTGGCAGATTGCAGCCAGTATGATGTTACTGTTACTCAGCTGCTGGTGGTGGAGGAGGCATTTGCAGATGTTGTCTTACTCTGCTGCAACACAGTATAATACAGACAGACAGGCAGGAACACATCGTCAGGAAGTGACTTCTGATGTGATTTAGCCATGACCGAGGTCCCAGATTATTTTAGGTTGACTTTATTGAAGCGAAATGTCCATTTGGGCACATAATGTATGCTATGTCAACTGTCAAAAATTTTGCATATCCTGTTCATGTCTCTCGGTGTGTGCGGCTGTTGTGGGCAATGTTGCAAATCAATGACAGTATTGTTTTGTATTAGTATTTTTAGCCATGCTAGCACCATGGCTGTAGGGATGGCAGTGTCAGCTTGTCAGTAGGTTGGATAGATTGCCTGTGACTGTGGTGCCTTCACGTTGCTGAGAGGATAAAGTCTAATGGACTATGTTGATCCCCTGACTTTTCATGCTGGTGTAATTATTCACCTATCCGGTGATATATCTCAAAATCTGAGGGATGGCTTAACACAAAATTTGGTACAGATATTCAAAGTCCCAAGAGGATAACTCTTATTGACTTTAATGTTCCTCTGACTTTTCCTGTTTTGTCACCTTGAGGTTGACATATGTGGTTTGGGGTGAAATATTTCAACAACTATTGGATGGACTGCCATGGATTATGGTACAGACATTCATGTTCCCCTTAGGATGAATTGTAATATATTTAGTAAAACCCTTTTCATCTAGTGCTGTCATCAGGCTGAAATTTTAATTACTCCAGTACTCTGAGTTATAACCAAATACCTTCAAAACTATCACTCTCAGTTGTCGTTCATGTTATACTGATGTTACATTGTCGATTTGTCAGGTATTTAATTTGCTGGTCTAGTTTAAACAGACATTCCTCTCTGGTTATTTTTATTCTTAAATAGTTCCTAATTTCTGGTAAATATACTGATCTTTACATATAAAACTGCGATTAAAGTTGTATACATTAAGATAAAGGATTTATCCATATTGTTCGCTCTTAGAGCTATCAGGGGTAATAACATGTTAATGATGTTACTTGCAATTAGTATTTGATCCTAGCCTGGCATTGCCAAACCAATTAGCATTTGCAAATTAGTCTAAACGTCCCAGTTTAGCTTAGATTTCAGACCAAATGCAACTGGCTAGACCTACAACCGATCAGAGCAATGAAAAGTGTTGCATAGCTCAGATCAGGGCCAGTTGGCAAATTAAACTTTTACCAAATCCTGTCAGTAGTACGGCAAACACGTCTTTCTTATCAGTAAATGCTGTGAGTGCAGTTGTGTGTTTTTCCTTTAGAGAAAATATATACAGTCCAGTTTGTTTAATACTGTCACAATAGCAGATTCAACACCTCTCCGTATCAGCAAAAACTACCGTCATCATGCTTCAGCACTGTCACTCTGTCAGTCATTGTATCAAGCCTACCCCATTTTAGATCAATGGCTGTGATTGGCTCAACTTGTCTCACGATGGATGGAGGAAGGCCAAACCCATCTGTGACACCGAACAAACATGAGCTTGCTGACCGGTTTGGTTTTCTAGGCTAATTGGATCCATGCAATTTTTGAATCCTGGTAGGGGTTGTGCGCCACACTTCCTTAGAGACCTCATCTTGGCTGCTTGTATCTGCAGTGTACTTCCTAACGACACTAACCAACACTCGAATGAACAGAACTAAGACCGACCAGTAAGTTATGGACTTTGCATTATTGTTCAGCCCGTCTTCAGCCCCAGCGCCACTTTTGCAGTGGATGCCTGCAGCAAGATAACTGAAGGCTTCTTCTCTGGGCAGCTTCTCCCCCCTCACTTTTTTATAAAAGAGGAGGCATGGCCTCAGAACTCGAGTTGCTTGTCTTCATCCTGAGTCAAAATCAAGGAGTCAGTATGTCTCAAACGAAGTGCTTGTGGTATTTTCAAAAAGAGTCTAATCCTCTTCAACAACATCTAACCCTCATGAGTAATTGGCCATCCAGAACAGCCATAATCACTTTTGCCTCCGGACATGGTCAGACAACAGATCATGAGAACAATTTGTGTTTTGAGTTTTCTCCCGACTTCAGCCACAAACATTAGAGGTCACGGTCATACGAATCCAAATTTGCAGCATCCAGCACAAATGGCAGCGATAACTCCCTCAGTGAAACCAAACACACTTATTTTCTGCAGCTTTGGTATCCTGGTGTCCATGAATATCAAAATACAGGAGCAGTGACAAGGGACTCCACCCTGTCAAAAACCCACACCGAATGTGCTTAAATTAAAGCACAGAATGTGAAAACCATTCAGAGAGGAGATGCAGAAGTGAAGTAGCTTATTCCCAGAACCCTTAATTATCTGTGAGAGGCTAAAAAGCTGGTCCACTGGAGGAAGCTTATATTGTGAAGCCTGGTTCTCTTGTTACAAACTGACACAACATGATATGAAGTGAAATATCTAGGTTATTTCATTAGTAAGCCGAATTTCATGCTTGAAGAGTAACTTAACCAACTGCACTCTTGATTTAGGGAATTACATGTACAGTCACTTTATTACCCCATCTATTGATCATAGCTCCATTCTATAATTTTCATTACAACAGTTATTTTCAGTTGTTTTCAGAACTGTTTTCAGATATAATGCAGTAAGTCTGTCCACTTGGAAAAATAATCTGTGAAAAATCTTCGATGTAGCCTGGGACACCAATATAAATAATACATATAAATACAGCAGTCAACTGTCAGCAGTGTGCACAGCATGAAAGATTATTCTGAGCGTAGCGTAAGTGAAAGCCTACCTCTACTACTTGTGGTTATGGTATTCATGGCAAACGAACCCCCCTCTCTACTGTTGATTCAAATCCCCTGTTCTGTCTCTATACTTTTGATGACGGACATTGCACCACGAAGTTTGGCTGCTCCTATTTTTAGAGTTGAGTTAATTCATTTCCCCCGCTGTAAAAATGAAGCCAGGGCGAGGTGGTACTGTCGGCTGCAAACACTGTTGATTCTGAGTGGATAGAGTCCGTGAAGAAACAGTTGTTTGAACTTCGCCGTGCTATACAGCAGAACCTTTTCCATAAAGGGCCTCGTCAACAACATACAGAGTTGCCTTAAAGTAATGCTGAGTGTGAGGAGAAGATTTGTCTCTCATTACATGGCTGAACCGCTGCTGGTGACATTTAGGGACGTGGAACTTTGGAGTGTTCCACTGACCTGACTCAATGCGATGGTCCGAGCCACTGGCTTGGGCAGCTTAGCGCTATGGGCTGCACAGGATGAGAGCCTCGGGCTTTAACGGGGGCCTACGCTCTGAATGCGGATAGTCCCAGTGGATGAACGTGTTGGTTAGGTTCACCAAAGCAGAGTCGTGCTGTGCAAAAAGGTCGACGTCATGTTCCAGAGAACACTGCTGCTAAGCCAAGAGATGCACTGAGACAGAAAGCGGTAACCAGGGGTGGAAGTAACGAGTTACATTTACTGTCATTACTATAACAAAAAGTCTGCAATTTTACTCTATACTTTAAAACTTCATTTGAAATTGAAATTGTTACAGACTTGATGATTGATGAGTGTGAGAACACAACAAATGAAAAGAGTGAAATCAGCAGCTGCAGCAGAGAAGAAGCTGCTGATTGGCTGCACCACCCATTGACCACGTCCCAAATCAAACACACATGCCATGCTGCGTGACCAACAGAAGCATGCTGGGTCTGGCTAAACGCTAAATACAAAAATACATACTGTGGATCCTTCAGCTGTGACCTCTACGTTCACTTGAGGTGTGCACCACCTTTTCTGCTGTTTCTGATGATCCCTGTTGTGACTGCAGCTCGTTGAGTTCAGTGTTTAAAAACTTGGAGGAGCAGTGAGTCAGAGGCTGAGTGGACTGGTTGTAGTCTGCATTGAGATTTCAGACAGGTGAGTGCAAGAAAAGATGACTGATTGTTGTACAGTCACTGTGCAGAGGAGATCATCAACAACGACCGTGTTGCTTAGCAACGTAGCATTTTGTTTGTGTTTGTCGGCTGCAACCGCTGTTGGAGTTTCTGCTGTTTATTCTTCACCTTGTCTGGTGGTTAATTCTGCTGTGAATTCTATAAGAAGTGGCAGCTATTTGATTTATGTGACACACTACATCCGAAATTATCATACAGTTGAATTGACAACTCTCTACAACAATGTTAGTAAGAACTGGACATTATAAGGGAAGACTTATTTCAGGACTGTTGTATTAGACTGAATTAATTTCAGCTAGATCAGCTAGACCTAATAAACAGCCAACTGAGTGGATATTTGTAGTCATTAGTTGTACGCAGAGGCTGCAAAGTGTTTTTTTCATTCAAACCTTTAGTTATACAGGGAAGCAATATACAGTGTAATGTATAAAAGCAATAAAAGCCATAAATAAAAGCAATAAAACATAGTCCAAAAATAGGACATAGTCCATAAAAGCAATATGACTCGGTTGAAACACACACATTCACACTGCTATTATCAGCTACCTGACTAGAATTTATTGGTTGCACTCCGCTTTAATGACATATATGTATATATGCCTCCGTATACGTTTGATAGCCTAAAGATGTTCTTTAATTTAACAGGTATATCATATAATCATCATTATAACCATACAACCACACATATTTCTTTTAAGTAACAGTGATTGTGCTTCAGTACAGTTTTCCAGTACTCTTTCCACCCCGGTAAAGTTATGCCTGGTGTTGGCAACATGGCTGCGGGGGAACATAGAAATGCTCAAGATGAAGCTGGTGAGTGTTTATGCTTCCAAGTTTTCACCAGACCTAAACAGAGAAACTTTGTCCGTGTATCTTCAAGGAAAAACTGGCCGTGAGGTGACCTGTCAAAAGAATGACAATATACAGTAAATACAGCCTGTTCAAGTGTCTGCTGAATGCAGTGAAGTTGGCAAAATGTACAATCCAGAAGGGGCATTTGTCCGGCGCTGTTATGAGTCGCATGGCTGGAGTTATTGGGTCAAACACTGCACCTGCTGCGGCGGGAATGAGGGAGTGATGCCTGCTGGTGCAATGGGCACTCACTAGTCTTGCTGAATGACCATTGTCATGGGTTGCGTCTGGGCCAGAGCGCGGGGGATGAAGCTTGCTGCATAGTTGTTGACAACCTTCTGGAGAAGTGTGACATACTCTGTAAGCAAGAGACATTTTTGTGGAGCAAGACATGAAAAAACTAAACTCAATGAAAATTTTAACGGGGCGGGGAGTCTACGACTGACCTTGGCATTGGAGTCATTAGAGGTAGGATATCAGTGGGTGTGGCTATTCTACGAAATAAAAGCTTGACTCATTAATAAATGTAGTGTTTACTCACAATGACAAGGACTTCATTACCCTAAATGTGTCCACGCCCTCAGAACAAGGATGAATATCTGAACAGGTTTGCCTTCATCAATTCCTTTATTAAAAACAATACTTCTTCTAGTGTATAAGTCATTGGGGAGATGAAAAAGAATATCTCAGACATGAACTCATTATTTTCCAGTCGCGTGGCTCAGTTCTGTCAAGATAATAATTTTAGAATGTCAAGTGCTTTTTGCCTACAGATATTCATACATACATTAATGAGGCCTGGCACACTACATCACGGCTGCACTACTGTAGCGATGACTGATCCTATGCCTGTTGTTATGTCAATAAATGTTGAACATATACCTGTGCTATATATGGAAATAGTGTCAACACAGAAAAACCTGGACTGGTCAACCCTCACACAGGAAGACTGCTTTGCTCATATAGATAAATCCTTAAGGAATATTCATCTACATAGAGGTGCAATTACGTCTCGTAATTTTAACTGGAAGGCCTGGCTGGAATAAGTGTTCAGTGAAGCCACTACATCAAGCACTATGACAGGTATAGACCGAGACAAGGGCCTGTGCTTGAGTATAGGAAGTTCACTAAAGCGAGACGGGACATAAGTATGTAAGATATAGGCTTCATCTGTAAAGCCATGGGAGCTGGTTCAATGGCTAAGAAGCTGCAAAGTAATAATGCAATTGATTTTTGGAGAGAAGTGAGATTTCTTAACAACTATAAAATATCTCTGCCATGTAGTTACGTAGTTATGGTGACAGCATTATAGGACCTTGTTCAATGGTGTCCAAAGTTATTTGTATAAGGTATTGAGAGTAATGATTCAATGGTGCTTGTCTCAGGATATGCTATATATGCTACAAACAAGTCGTCTGATACCAAAGCAAGTGGTTCAGATCATATTTCTATTGAACATCTTACATATGCCAGTATCAGGGTAGCGCCTCTCCTTGCTATTTGTTTTACTGACTTTATGATTCCTGGCTTGTTACTAGACCCAGTGCTGTCTGTTCCATTAGTGCCAGTCAATAAGGACAAAGCTGGTAAAGTAGGCAGCCTAGATAATTACAGACCCATAGCTTTAGCCAGTATTCTGTCAAAAGACAGAGAAAGATAGATTTAATGAGTTCATTGACTCCACAGATATCCAGTTTGGTTTTAAAGCTAAATGTGGCACTGACTTGTGTATATATACCTTAAAGGAAATTCTAAACAAATATAGAGGCAAAAACTCATCAGTTCTAATGTGTTTTTTGATGTTTCCAAAGCCTTTGATGGTGTTAAATCGAGTCAAAGAGAGGTCCCCAAATACACTGTGAGAATGCTGTTTTGCTGGTGTGCCCACCAGACCATGCAAGTAAATGGGGCTATAGTGTCTCAACCCCATTTGGTTTGGCAGTGGTGAAAAGCAAGATGAAAAGCTTACACTTCAAGTAGCTTAATGTCATGAGGATATTACCTAAGAGAAATACGTGTACGTGTAGTGCAATTTAAAGGTTTGGCTGCAGGAGTCAATACTTTACGAACTGTTTTAAGAAATCTCATGTATAGATTTATTTGCCGACTTAAAGCCTCTGAAAAAGAAATAATCCTGGGCTTATCAAACATAAGATTTAGTGCTGCACAAAACTAATCCCAGCTGTGGAAACACTGGTACGTTGGTCTTTGTAGAATATTGATTTATAATCTTTTTAAACCATGTTTTTTTACTCAACTTTTGTATATAATTAATATCTAGCAATGTCTTTGATCTGGTCCCTAACTCTGTGTGATTGATTGATTTGTGGATTGATACTAATAACAATGATAAAAAACTTTATTTATATAGCACATTTCATACAAGAATGTAGCGCAAAGTGCTTTACATGAAAATTGATTGATTGATTGATTGGTTGATTGGTTGATTGATTAATTGTAATTCTCCACTGTCTGAGGCGTTCTAAAGTAACATTACATTAGCAGTTTAAAAAGAACAACCTCATCTTGGCAGTTATTGAAGCAGCTTTCCTAGAAATGACATTCATATACAAGTAAGTATGTTTTGTAGGAAACTTAATTGCTTTTCTATTAACACAATGAGGAAGTATTGTATTATTATTAATAATTTACGTATTTGGCAAGTCGCAAATACGTCGATGCTGAACATACTCGCCGCAGGCTGTCTCCAGCCCTCGTTTTGCTTCTATTTCTATCACTTCTTTTCTGTTTTCTTCTACTGAAGTTAGCATGCTTACCAGCTAGCCCCAGCCCGGTCGGCCCGTCTCCTCACATATTTTACAAATTGTTGCTTTAAGGTCAGGGTAAGATCATGGTCTGGTTTAATACAGAAAAAGTTACAGTGACTTCAGGCGCAACATGTTTTCTTATATTTAACCAAAATGCTGTTGTTGCCTAAACCCTAACCACAGATGTAAACCCCAGTCTCATACATTTGACTGTTTATTTATGTAACTACGGTTATGTATTCTGGGTGACCACCAGATGTTCCTTCCAGAATAGTGAGATTTTCTAGATAAAATTCCAATCTGATAAACTCAATGATAATCAATTAAACTCTTGCTCAATCTCTCTTTTCTCTTTCTCTCTTTTGTACCACACACACACACACACACACACACACACACACACAAATACACACAAACACATACACATCAGTGTCATCACTGTCTGTCCCCTGTGGTCTGTGTCCTACAGAACTGTCACCTGCCATCTGGTGTGGTGGTTCAGGTCTTATCTGGCTTGGTTTGCTATGACACACACAAAGACAAGACTGTGTAGGAAATGTTACAACGTCGAAAAAAAAAAAAATATATATATATATATATATATGACATTTAATCTCATCTCTGCTGCACATATGATGAAAAAGTATAGTTATATTTGCCTCCGTCAAATGACTGAACTTCCACTGCAACCTTTTGAGTTTAGCCTCAGTGAGTACCCTGAACCAGAGATCCCGACTGTTTAAATGTGTAAAGAAAATCTATAGTATTTGGAATTCTTTGTTTTCATCAGTTCCACTATCCCAAGGAAAAAAAAAAACTGCTTCACAGCAGATGAATCACCACAGATTTACGACAGTGCATCCTCCAACTGGCAAGATTTAGTTGTTACTTTATCGTGTGAAACAAAGATATGTTGGCTCCGAGCAAGCAGAAATTAGCTTTGAGCTAATTTCATGCTTGCCAGCTTTGAGCGCCTTGGCAAATAATGTGACAATGTTGTTCTGTTACAGTCACAGATACAGACAACACCTCGAATCTGTGAGAAACACCACTTGTTGAGACAACAAATGATTTACAGTAGGAATATACAGTTTTTGGATAAGAACATCACTGAGTGATGAGACAGTTGTTGTAAATCTCATTCATTCAGCTTTTTTGTTCAGATTTATAATTAATAATTTTTTATGTTTTCACATGATAGACATTATGAACCACTCTATCAGTGACTTAATGTTATTCTTTGTCCAAGTATGAGTGTACTAATATCAAATCGTTATCGTTGTTGTTCTGTTTCTACACGTAAATCATAAGTAAAATCAAAACACAAATAAATATCAAAAGTAATGGTAGAAACAGTAATAGTATGCTAAAATCATGACAGTTATTTTGAATTAAAGAACTACTTTTTTAATTTTTTCTTTATTTTCTTTTTACATTTGAAATTTCATTAGTCATAGTTCTAGATGTCCTCTGGGACCTTGAGGGGGATCCTGGGGAATAAGGGAAATAATTTGTTTTCACTATACTTCCATCCACAAGTAATACAATGACAGAATGTACGAGTATTTTGGTCATGGGTTTCAAACACTTTCTATAATAAAATATCTAAAAGCAGAAATCTTATCAGATGGGGGTCCGTAGTCTAATTTGTGTCACTTTAGGGGTCCTTGATTGAGAGCCACTGCCATAGAGAACCTATACTGTTAATCCTCAATGAATGGCAACAGTTATGCACTAATTCACACACCCCCTCGACCTGATCAATATGTACTTTAACATATCTTATGTTTGGCCCCAAAATAAGAAAACCCCTCGCACCTCTCCAACACCACTTTTTGACTTTGTGAAAATGCAAATGACTTTCAGAGTAGTCCTGTTGGGCTAAGCAGAACATACATTACACTTTTTTGTGCAGCTTGAGTACCAGTCTCATTCTCACATGCTCCTGTGAAACTCATCGAAGTGATAAGAATAATTTTATCATGAAGTTAGCATTTTTCAGAGCATCTATCTGAAGTGCTCACCATCTGTGACACTGGTAATTCTTAGCAGCTTGACAAATGATTAAGTTCCCCTTCAGGAATTAATTTTCCTCCAAATTATGTTACATGAACTGTCAAGTTACACTTGGCTAATTAACCAGTTTTTGTGCTGACTAACTCGGAGGAGGGATGACAGATATGCTACAACAACTACAAGTACAGCACAAGTACAACAACTTTTAAAAACTTGCCTAGCAACACCCCATAATGAAACATTTTCTGTAGGAGCATGTGAAACACCAAAGTGTGTATTTCTGCAGACCATAGCCAGCTCTGATTGGGTGGATGTGGCCGCCTTCGAATGGGACAAGCTGGTAGCAGGAAGTAGGCGGGTTCTTCCCAGGATGATTATTAAAGTAACAGTTGGCGTCTTTATCTACAGTAATGTGATGTAATGTGTGTATCTCTGAGTGAAATGGAATATGAGGACGGTAGTTTAGTTATTTTGTTTAAGGATTTAAATAGAATCTGTTAGATGTGATTGGATGTTGCAAAAGTGGCATGGCTTTGCGAAAGAGAAATTTGGAGCTAGTGAGCTGCAGAGGAGCAATTAGCCTCCACACATACACACACACACACACGCACGCACACACACACACAAGCACACGCACACGCACACGCCTCCCTCATCTGTGTTGTTGCAAAAGGAAGAGGAGGATCTTGGTAGTAATTAGATCTTAACCACATTCTTTGTTTGCATAGGTTTACCAGATTAAAAGCAAACGCACAGCTCATGCCACCCTCCTAGCTACACACTAGCTAATGCTCAAGTGCAGTTTTATAGAGTGATGACATCAGCCCAGATCACACTTGCTTTGACATGTAACCGCTCAAAATAAAGTAGCACATGGACACAGAATTAGGATTTGGAAAATGTATTTTTGTTTCACCGGATGAGCAGGGCGGTTGGCTAACTGCTAACAGCTTAATTGATGTGCTTGGCTAGCAATGTTTAATGTTGTCCAAATAGTTCACAGCATCATTTCACTGTCCCCTACTAATTTCAAGCCCTGCCTCTTAGGAGCTTATGGTCTAGCCCATTTGGAGCTAGCCCCAGTCTCTCTCTTGTTACACCACTACTGTCTCCACTAAAAAAAGAATATCTGTTGTTACCTAATACCTAAATGTCTAGTCCTCAAATTAGTATGACCCCTGCTTTTTAAAATGTCATAGGCCAGAAAAAAATAAATGTTAAGGCTGATAAATTGGGATGCGTTTTTTTTTCTTTGTTACGACTAGGGTTATGGTCTTCTGGGTGCTCTGCAGATAAAGTTATGACGTGCGTCTCAGCAGATATCCAGTGTGACATGCAGGAGGTAACACAGGGATGTCACATAAGGTGATGTTTCCTTCCCTTGGCTTTTCTGTCACAGCTTGTTCCAGTTCATACGTTTGGTCATGCCCAGACACGTAACACAGAAGAGCCGAATCAATGCGCAGTGACTGGTGAGAGGTTTTCTTAGAGGCACACTGGCAGGCTCTATGGACACCTGGCTGTAACTCGTGTGTTGGACAGAGATCAGATCGCTTTTTGGGTGTAATTATTATTATTATTAGTGTTAGCAATAGTAGTAATAGTTGTAAGGCTATATTGAATAGTTCAACCAGGTTAGGTGTTAATCTATAATAATGGATATTTGGTGTTAGCCCAGGTGACAGGAGACATTTTATACTTAATAAGTAAGTTGTGTTGAGTGTTGGGGAATTGCAGCACATTTAAAAATAACACGATGATGAAGATGTTATGTTCACAGTCTCTGACAGGGAGTTTATAATTTATGAAAGATGGGCCATGGAAAAAGAGGGCAACAAACAGACCAAGCATCTGAACTTAAATTAGGGTCAAAAGTTTGTGAATCAACTTTTTGTAAAACTATCAAATAATCTGCAGCAGAAGGTTGTGCATGTGTAAGAAAAAGAAAAAAAAGGGACTGTGAATGAAAACTGAACATATTTTATAAGTGGTGAGGTTACATAAAGACACTGAAAAAAGAGGTGCTTTTGTGAACATGTATGTACAGATATAAAACAGAAAACTCTGCCTAGACCTTGTGTTTTTACACTTCACTTTGATTGGATAATGACAATTCAATCACAAAGCAGAGTCCTATCAGAGGGCAGGTGGTTCTGTTACCTTCATCTCTGCCACAGGTCTTTAAAGATGTGGTAGAAAGATGCACTGACTGAATAAAATGAAGTTAAGGGATAAACACAGGAAGACTGTGTTTATCAGTCTGATTAAAAGGAGAACAAAAAGAGCTTCAAATTGAGCCAAGCATCCTGGTTGATGCTTTGCTGCGGTTTCTTTAGTAAGTATCGTTCCACGCATCTGAGCAACGTAATCTCATAAGACATAAATCATAAGACTGATGCAGCATGTAATAAAATGCGATAGTGATAATATTCCTAAAAATAGGAAATATGAAATACTGCAAAGCTTTCTGGAAAAACTGTGACATGTGGATCATAGTTTTTTAATCCTCTCTGTAAATGCTAGAAAAGGCTATTAAAAGACATTATATGTCATTTATGCATATATAGGCGTTGGACCAGGCATTCATTACCATAACCATTATTTCTGTCAGTCGTGTTTTACAAATCCACAATGCTCCCTTTCACTGTTAAGCAGATTTACATACAGTCACGTGTATGTTCCTCTTCAATCCAGTAATACAGCCCAGCTGATTGACTCCCCTGCCTGACTTTTAAATACGTGGTGTCAAAACTTCCTCAAACATCATGATCAATCAGAGTAGCGGGCTGCTTGTAATCTTTTCACGATCTTTGAAGCTGATCTTTCGTCCAATCAGGCTTCTTTCCAACTCAACAAAATGTGTAAATTCACGTCAGTCTTGCCTCCAGTTGATTTGCAAAGAGCTGCACTAGATTTACTGCAAAAAACCGCCCCCCTGTTATCAGTCAGTGCTCCCTGCACCCGAATTATAACACCAAGAAACATAAGCATGTTACCCCTGTGCTAACCACTTCACATAATTGATTAAAAATTCTTATGATTAATTTTGAAGCATAAAATGGCCTCGCTCCAATATACACAGAATAATTGATTTCCTGCCTCCTTATGTTACTGTGCTTCACTAACCTGGTGTGGATGGGGCTCTACTGTTATTCCAAAGAGAGACCGGACCATTAAAGTTCTGCCTGCTGAGAGCAGATAGGCTTCTGGTTTAACTTATCTCAGATCCTTTATTAAAATAATCTTTTATAAGAATTTTAAAAATATATTTGTGATTTTAGCTTTTCATCCTGGCAATTTCATATTCTCCTTTCCTCCTAACTTTAAAATTTAATCACATTTCTGATCTTGTTAGTTTTTTATGATTTCATTGTTTCTTTTATTTGCATTTGCTTTTTTGTTTCCTTTTTTTTCTCTCTTCTCTGTAAAGCTCTTTGTAACTTTGACTATATCAGCACTCTCTGTGATCACATCTTCTGTGTTGTAATGCAGCTGAATTCACTGTATAGCTGTTCTCGCCTTCTGTTGTCAGATAATGGAATGAGTATGTAGTTATTTAATCGCAGCTTGTAAATACAACCTGTAAACCAGCTGTCGTTCCACAGCTGAAAAAAATCCTTATTTTATAGTGAAGATCAGATAAGCTTAGATAAGATCAGAATAAATACTGGTCAGTAGCTGCACAGCGTTCCACTATAGCTTACTGGCTTTTAAAATAAGAAATCATAGAGAAAGTCGGAGGAGAAAGAAAGTCCTTCTCAAAGGTTCTGTAAGCCGTCCGTCCGGCCACTAGATGTCACTCAAGACCACCAGCACTCGGACCAAAACAAACGCTCCCCTGGGCGCCTTCAGCCACAACTCTCTCTCACTTTGGTTCTCAGTTCTCTGCAAGGTGTTACGGCGCCCAGTGAAAGCAGCCACTAAACGTACAACTGAATAAAGTTACCCTGTGTACGCGACAGCCAGCAAAAGACAACCCAGCCACAACCATTAGCCCGCACTAGCATTACCGGGAATTGCTCCATAGCAGTGCTGGCAGTAAGCTAACCTGCGATAGCAACATTTGCCGAATTAATGTGTGTAATTGTAAACTTGTAACGCGGTGGCAAACTGGCCATAATTACAAATTGGATAACGTGTTGCACATAAAAGGTACACATTTCTTGTGCTCTCTCTTGCTTGTAGCATGTAGAAAAATGATCAATGCATTCACTCTATTCTCATGTTTTTTAACATTAATGTCTCCACATTGTCCACAGAAAGGGCAGATCTTTATTTAGCCTTTATTCTGAGACAGGAGAGTCGGGGGATGAGTTGCAGCAAATGGCCACAGGTTGGATTCAGTCCCTGGCCGCTGCAGTCAGGACTTAACCTCTATGGTACACGCTCTGCCAGGTGAACCAGATGTACTGGCACTAACAGTGTCTCCTGCAGTTGAAGAAAACCTCTCGCTCCGGACAGAGGTAGCAGGCACAGCAAGGTAGCACTTTGCCAATATGGTAATATGAGGATACGAGTAGCTGTATGACTGTTTCTGTGAACATGTCGGTAGACTGACCATCAGAATACAAAACGTTACGCATGTAACATGCATGGTTAAAGCTAGATTACTACCGCTTCACCCCTAATACACAGAAGTCTGACACCACTTTCCTATTCAGACGTTTGGACCCCACGTTACTGTTTGTTAAGAAAAGTACTATTCAAACAAGGTTTACTGAGCGAACAGGCAAAATACATTGTTCACTCTAAATATAAGTCACAGTGAAGTCATCTCATGTGCCGTGGTTCATTTTGGTTTTCACTTTCACCTGATCACTAATGATGACTACGCAGAGGAGATTTGTTCTAAGTTTGTTATTTTTTACTTTGACAAATGTGACAATTTGCGCATTTCATATTATATATATATATTTAAACTGTACATATCACACAACAGCAGCAATAGCTTAATTGCGGTTTAAAGTACAGTTGTGATGAGGCGGACAATACAAGACTATCCAGTGTTTCACAGCAGACTGAGGAGGAAGACACCTGCATCAAACACGATGAGAGAATAATCTGTGACCGCGGACTGATCAGTGAAATCACATCCTGTATTCTTTGGTCAGAATGAAAAATGCAAACTGAGCCATCCATGTTTGATAATCCACACAACACAGGGAAAAAAAACAGGCCCATACACCCATGCATGGCACTCTGACCTTTTCAAATGACAGCTATGACCTCAAGGTTAACCAGTCTTCTCTCACGAGACTGTACTTCATGTCACTTCATTAATAGCACATGGCAGCTCATGCAATAGCTCACAGCTGCCTCACTTTAATGGTATTTTGTGGAGGTACTGTGGAAGGTAAAGGTAAACTGCTGCTGACAGACAGAGCTCTGCAACAACAGGCTAAATACTTGTAATATAAAGCAGAGGAACAGCACGTCATTAATATTCTGTAGTCATTGAGCAGCCGAGGCTCGGACAGATACTCCACAGAGTCCAGGCAGCTCTTATTTCCAGTGGGCTCGCTTGCGGGTGTGCGGTTGGACACACTGTATAGATAAATTCATGAATAATTCTCTCCCTGTAGCTGCCTGCTACAGCTGGAGGGCAGCGTGAGTGAGAGAATCCATCGGCTTTGAGACTACGTCACGGAAGGCTGTGGATGTATGAGAGACGAGGCGAGGGTGACGAACATGTTCTCTCATTGGATTTTATTTTATTTTCATCACCCCCCCCCCCCCCCCCCCCCCGCTTCTTTCCTCTGTGTGCTGAAATCAATTTTCCTTACATGGTCACTTTGTTTTTTCTTTCCTCTCATCTTCTGTCAGTCGTCTTGCTCCTTGTTCTCCTTGTTCTTTAATATCAAAGCTAAATAAATCTGTGTCACTCACTGGCGCTTTGATGGGGCTGCTCTTCTTCATTCTGCTTCATCGTGACACTGAACTGGGACACGGCTGAAATATTCAGGATCAGTGGACGGCAGCTTTGCCTCCTGGCTTTGCCTCAGGCCTCCTGTTTCCAAACAGCTGAATTTAGGCGTTGCTGCTGCACAAGGCGGCAGATGAAAACTATAACAAAAAATCACTTCCCAGAAAAGCACATAAACGGCGGCTATAAAAAAGAATAATTACTTGTGATGAAAACTGCAAAAGCTGAGGAGTTTTTTTCATTCTTACTTTCACACCCAAAACATTATTCAAATAGAGCTGAACTGAATTACAAATGAAAATTAGGATGGCATCCTCTGCCCTATTTTTATTATGACATAATGTAAGCTGCAGGCGTAGACTCATAACAAATATTTATGTTTCACAAAGATGTGTGGATGGTGTGTGCATTTGTGTGTATGTGTGTGTTTAAGAAGAAGGAGAATGTAAAAAAAATAAAATAAGGAGTCTCGATATCAAGGTCCAAACACATTGTGACCGAGCCACACAGTGTGCTGTCGCTGTCACTGGAGCTGTCGAGTGTGGAAACAATGGATGTCTCTCAGTATATTCTGCAAAAGTACAAATGCTTGTAGTTTTTCAAAGCTTTAACTTCAGACACTGGACCCACTGAATGAAACCAATGCTGATAGAAAGCAAAAGAGTTCAGTGACATAAACTACCAGCTCATGACAAGTAAGTACTTTACTGAGAGGAAAACAAAAAAAGACGTTACTGCTTTTAGTCTATCTGTGGAAATAAACTGTATCCTAGCGACTGTCCTCATGAAACTACAGAATTGGTTGCTCGACTGTTGAGGCAGGTCATAAGAGAATTAGGTAATACTCTGGATATAGTGTGTTTAATTACTACAGACTTTATATCAATAAAAATGTACTGACACTGAGATAAACATGTAATTACAGGGGAAAAGAGAAGAGACGAGGGAATTAAGATATCAAAACATAGTTTTTAAGGAAGACTTACATAAATAAATTACACTGTGTCTTTTAAATGAATGAGCATCTATTTAACAATTACCTTAATATTACAACTGGGTAATGAACCAAATGAAGAAAAATGGGGAATTCACTATTCAGTTTAATTTCAAGGAGGTGGAAAAATACATTTCCTCCGCTTTTCTCTGTAGATCGCCACGAGTTCTGAGATATTTTTGCACACACAGAAGGTTTAAGATCTCCACACAGATTTTCAGTGATGTTCACGTCAGGGGACTGTGGGAACCGCTCCAACAGCATCAGCTTGTGTTTCTTGAAGTGGTTCACGGTGGGTTTTGTTTGCTTATAATAAACAGCCTCAACGCATCATAACAATTGAACAGCTTTAATGGTTTGCAACACATGTATGTATTAGTCTGTGATCTTCCTGGGCCGCTAAACCAGTGGTGAAAAGGATGTAAAAGCTGCGCCGGCTAAAATAGAAATGCCACGTCAAAAATTAATCATTTTCTATAATTTATAGGTTATAGGTTCGGGTCCTGATAGACTGTGGTCCGCATGCCAGTGACATCAGCTGTCACTACATGTGGATATTTTACTTGTCAGTTATTTTCTGTGGAAAACAAATAACGCTGTCTGTAAACATTTTTCTGATACATTCAGTATCAACTAATTTGCAACTTGCCAAATATGTAAATAAACCACATTTCCTCATTATGTTAATAGAAAACATAATCTGCTCACAATTAAACCTATTTGCTGTTGCAGTTTAGTTTTATAAAAATGTAATTTCTGAGAGACAGGGTTGCTGTGTGATGTCTCCTGTGCCGCTGGCTGCCACACAACCCCCAAATAGAATATTTCCTCCCTCATGTTTAACAGTTGACGACTTATTCTTTTCATCAAATGCTGCTCCTTTTTTTTCCACCTTTGCTGATTGTGGCCAAAACAAACAACGCCAATTTGAACTTCACCTTCACTCGAGTGTTTGTTTCCAAAACGTCTCTGGCTTATTCACATGTTGTTGTGCAGATGTTGACTTTTGCGATGAGCTTGTAGGTGAAGTTTCCCTCTGATGACTCTTCCATGTAAACGCTGTTTGTGCATCGACACAGTGGAAGCTCAGCTCTACCTTCCTGCAGCTGCTTTGCAGTCACATAGAGGTAGTTTCCTTGGTCTTACAGATCTTTTCTTCCACAATTCCCTTTAACTGCCATTCCTTAATGATATTTTGGACAGTGGAAGCTTTCAAGCTTGAAGCGCTTTGATGTCTTTTTATAGCCTCCCCTGGTTGGTAAGCGTCAATTAGTTTCATTTTAGGTCCCCAGTCAGTTGCTTAGAGGAGTCCGTGGTTGTTGAGTGTTACCACAAGGTTTGAAGAGTCAGAGAATTCGTGAGCTGACAATTCATCTTCACCTGCCTCGCAAGTTCTAACGATTCAATTAAGGCCTAACAAGTTAATTAAGGCCTAAGGCCCGAGGGTTTAGCTGGGTACCCAAACTTTTGCTCATGCAAATGAGTGAAGTTGATGAAATAAAAAGTATCAGTGCATTAATATTTGAAGAAATTCTTATTTCTGCATGTCTGTTTGCTGCAGGGGTTTTATGTTAAAAATCAACAGACCTCTGCATACAGCTGTATACAGGCAAAGCTGCCACTTGCTATAGTATATGTATGGAAGTATCTTTTAATGTCATTTGAACTCATTTTACATTTTTACACAAATTAAACTTACAAAAAACATATGCAACTTTTTCTGCCCAGCTTTTATCAGAAATCCTAATACGCTAACAGACTTTAACGTATTTTGTTTGTGTTACCTTGGAGACAGCCTCAGTGAAGGAATCGAAAAAACAATTTAGTTAATCATGCACAGCTGTTGCTCCTGTATTTACTGCTGCACTGTCCAGTTTGAAACTACAGTTATAAAATCACCATGGAATCTGACCTGACCCAGAGTAAATAACCATGAATCATTCACAATTGAATGAAAATATTATAACAATTATTATCATTATAGAGGGATTTTATATTTCATGTGTCTCCACAAATTAGATTGTAAATTTACAAAGTCAAATCTCTGTTTACTACTGAATTCTTGTCAACAGAGACATGGACTGTGTGGGTGCTGGTCTGTGTCCAGGTGGGTTTTGTTGGAGCAGTCAGAAGTTCCGATTTTCATTCCCAGTCCACCCCTGCATATAAACTGTGCAAACGTGTGAAATAATAGAAGGCTGTTGAAAATTAATTTTTTTTTGTAAAAGAAATATGAAGATGGGTGAAGCTGTGAGTCTTTCTCTTTGTAATTATCAGTCACAATCACCACTCTTAGATCACTGGTCTCTCATCTTGTCTCAGACTGCTTAGATCTCAGATGTCAGAGCACATGAAAGCACCACATCACAACAAGTGTCAGACACACTTGTTGTGATGTTTGTTCTCTCCTCACTGTGGCAACAATTACAGTCGATGTCTAAGACCTGATGCAACTCTGAGCACAGCAGCTCAGCTCAGGCCAGTCTAGGTTCTACATAATGGTTACACATTTGTTTTCTCATGGAGTAAATTTCTATTTTCATTCCAGTCCATCTTATTGAAACCCAACTAATAGATATTGCATATTATTGTGACATATCAAAAGTTTAGCAAACATGTTTTGTTCTTGTTGCCCGCTGTCGCGTTGCCGCAAAATAAATCCGGCCCATACTTGGGCCACATAATTGTTTTCTTCTGGCCCGGTATACGCCTGGTTCCACGGGCTGAATCTGGCTCACATACAGTGTGATTGTAAGATGCTACTTCCACATCTGGACCAATTCTGGCGCACACACAGAAAATCTTGAGGCTTTCAATCAATACGGAAAGACAACAGGTAGACCCTGCCCAGATGTGGAAGTATATGGGCCAGACTTGGGCCAAGGACCCAGGCATATGTTGAGTCAGAGGTTTCATGGGTCCTCCCTTTCTTTCCCATTTCCTCCTCTTCTCTCTCCTCCTTCTTCATCCCTTCTATCCACATCTTGTGATTCAGTAAAGTCTAATGAAGCAGCAGGCAGGCTCAGCCCCTTTGTCCCTGACAGTCACAAAGTTACCCCTCATCTTAGTTCTGTCACACCCAATCTGGTCCTCTTTTCCCTTTCCCTTTGAGTCTCTTCTATAGACATCCGCGCTGTTTTTTTTTTTTCCATATGTCCTTCTTCTGTGATGGTTCTTTCACCGCTGAGAAACAAAAGAGAAAGATAAAAACCAACCTTCAACAGGCTTTAACCTTGAAAACAGAAGAAAAGGCTGAGGGTTAATGGAAGGGATGCATACATGTGTACACCTCTGTACATTTTTGTTCTTGAGTCATTCTTCTTTCATTTTATTTTATGCTTAAAAATATATATTCAAAACTATTAACTAAAGCTGATATGGTCTATTAATATTAGAGCAGTTCTAAAAATTCTGACCAACTTTTACATTTGAATTGTTCTTAACTTTAACACATTCCTTTATTAGACCACCAATATTTCTGGAGTGTATTTTACTCAGTAAAGCCACTTAGTATTGATTAAAACAAGCCTTTTCATTAAATCTAGAACAGAAATAAAACTAGTGTAACCCTAGTAACACTGTGGACGTTTTATGAGCTGGTCCCGTTGTGTTTGTATCTTGTGCATGACAGCACACACACACACACACACACACACACACATACACAGGCTTGTAGTCATCACAGACACAATCACACAAAGGTTTAATGCAATAGTTCTTTTCGCAGCAGACATTTTGACTTGTCATAGCAGCAAGACCCTCAGTCATCCATGACAGTGTGACAGTAAGTGCATTTAAATCCACCTATTTTTATGCGCATTTTCAATTTGCACATAAAAAATAATAAATAAATAAATGGAAATTCTGGAAATTCACTGATCCACGCTCGGCTAAAATGGAAAAGGATAATGTTCACACACCAGTGATGGATAGAAACCATTTTCTTTTGCCAATTTTCTGAAAATGTATGTGTCTATTATATATATTATATATTTTTTTCTGTCAAAATGTCCTCTGTGAACAAGACCTATTCCACAAATCAACAGCAGGTGGCTGTAATGAGCCAAAAAACTATAAAAAAATATACCAAGAAATACGGGGAAGAAGAAAACTTCCAGTTAGCCATTATCAAAGAAAATGTATTTAACATGTTTGACTTGAACGACCCACACAATGCATTTCACTGAGAAACAATTGCAATCGAATTAATAACCTTTTTTTTTTATCAAAGGGTAAGGGTGCTATTTGTAAGTTTTGCTTTGATACATAGCCAATGTTAGCATTTGACAACTGTTTACTTTCCAGTCTTTCCAATTCATTCCTTTACTCTCCAACAGCTGTCTCCAGAGGTGGAAAGCAACGTCAATGTTAACTCTTGTCTCTATCACGTCTTTTCTTCTACTGAAGTTATCATGCTAACCAGCCATAATTTGCCCGTTTCCTAACTTTTCCGACAGTGACTCACTGTAGCCTAAGCAGTATTATAACCTCTTGTAAACACAACTGGTACCTCCTAGACTCTGAGCTGTAGTTTGGATCACTCAGGTTGTTTAGCCTGGCTCGTAACTTAGCTGGTAATTAGCTTTCAGTCTGGCCCGCTCTGGTGAGGAATGATGAGGCATTTAAGTAGCGTTTGGAATACCTTCATTTCCTTGATTGCAGCAAACACAGCTCCTGGCCTTTCAACGCTTTTATGCCGCTTATATCTACACACTCTAGCATGTAGTTTTTCCATAACAGTAACAGCATGCGGTATCTTCTCACTCATAAACACATGAGTGAAATCTACTTCCCATAACACCTTGATGACTACGTCACACTCACAGGTTACCCACAAGACCCCTGTCCTTAAAGGGGAAATCATAGCAAACATTAGCTAATGTTAGCAAATCTTAGACAGAGACTGATCTTGACCCTCCACTCAGCCTCCAATTGCTACCAGCATCACACTGAGAAATTACTCCTTGTCTATCAGCTAATTTGCTTTACAGTCCATTATTGTAGAGACGAGATGTTTAACAGCTATTAAAACTCTAGCAGTTTAAAAAGCGTACATTGAAACAACTTTCAAAACACTTCATGAGCCACAGTGTGTTCTAAAGGGGCTTAAAAGCCCTGGGATTTCAGTGCCTGATTCAGATGGAGGAGATTTCTTTTTTTTTTTTTTTGATAGAATATTTAAAAAGATGGAAAACAGATTTTCAGTAAGTGACATGCACGTTAGGAAGTGAGTGCGTTACTTTTTCTTTTAAATATGCCAATCGCCGTGCTGTGCTGTCACCTATCACAATAACAGCTCATAGCCATGGACGACATCTGCTCGGCAATTGTATAATTCATGTCAAGCTACAATTACCCTCTGTCTCAGTCTTTCTCTGTGTCTCTCTCTCTCTCCTCTCTTACGCTCTCAGTGGGATTCCAGGGAAGAAGTGTGGAGTCATTATCTTTACTGCAGAGGAGCTCAGTAACTGCAGGGTCAGTACACGTACACACACACACACACACACACACACAGACAAAAAAAAAACAAACAAACATGCACACACGGTGTTGCTGAAGTATTATCATATTGTCTGCATTTTTTATTCGCCCTGATTCTATTGTTGTAACACCTTGCAATCTTCTCCTCCCCGACACACAATCACACCTACACACAAACACACCTACACACAAACATGCATATACACAGATACACAGGAAATATTTAGTGACGGGCCAATCTATCAAAAGTAGATAATGAAATGTTACAGACGTGCAAGAGTTTAACCTGTAAATCGCTTCATCTGGACCCCCCAACCTCAAGTTTTATTTTCTTCAGTGTTCATCGCTGATAAACTCTGATGCTGTGTTACCCACACCTCTCCACAGATGTATAAATGTGTTCAAAATGAACTGTCAAGATGGTTTCCTGCTATGAAGTGAATGATTTTTCTCTTCCAATTTTCCATTCCCCTGGCATAATGATACATTAATACCAACTAGGCAGCCAGATACTAACAGAATTTCGTCTGTGTGTGCGTTTGTGTGTGTAGGTGTGTGTGTGTTTATATGTGTGTGTGTGTGGCTGCTCCAAAGACCATTATGTTAACAGGCTTATCTTGGTTGTGTTTACCATCGTTGCTCTGGGAGGTTTTGCTCCTGACAAGATCCAAATGTTCTTCAGAAATTTTGATAAGTGTGTGTGTGTGTGTGAGTGTATGAGTGTATGGTATGTGTTTTTTGCTGGTTGACAACCCCTATCTGTCAATGACAAGCTTAGCTTCCCATGATGCCTTCCCACTTGAGGCAATAACTGAAAGGCCTCATTATCTATCTATCTATCTATCTATCTATCTATCTATCTATCTATCTATCTATCTATCTATCTATCTATCTATCTATCTATCTATCTATCTATCGCAGCAGGAGTAACACAGCTCCTCATTAACTGCTATAACCATCCATACATATGTATGAAGCCATTCCCACTGCCTCTCTGACTACATTACAGACATCCCATAATAAAAATCATCTCCCACTAATAAAGTGTGTAATTTAAATGAAACACAGGATTGCAATCACTGTAATGTATGTGTGCACTTGTTATTAAGCCGTTCTCACTGCCGCTGTTTGGGATCCTTATCCACATTTGCATCACCATTATTCATTCAGTTTTTACACAGCCAATTACTTTGTATTCACAGGGAGTCTTGTCTTGTAATTCTTGCAGCCGAATTTCCCTCAAAAAAACCTCGCACTTTTGTCACCAAGAAATTAGTTCCTAAAAATACCCCAAAAAAGTTGCTGACTTAGAAATTAAATTGCATCAGAATGATTGCATTGATATTCACCAACTAAAACTGCTTGTCTTTCCCTCAGGATATTGCTACTATGCAGTTGTGTGCCAACAAGTTGGATAAGAAAGACTTTTTTGGCAAGTCTGACCCCTTCCTGGTTTTCTACCGCAGCAACGAGGATGGAACGTGAGTTTGAGCGTTCGTGATGGGGCTCAGATATTCAACTTTGTCTTGCATATGAACAGAGAATGTGCTGTGAACAGATCAGAACACATCTGATATTATTTTTACCTCATTATCTGATATTGACGCGTGACGTGAGGGCACATCTCAAAAGTGCAAAATAGCCAAAAGAGCTTTTTGTTTCCTTTTCTTTCATAGACGCTTGGAACCGTCTTGACCTTCTTCTATTGTTTACACAACCTCATGTTTAAAGATAATCATGCAATGTGATGAAATGCAATGTCTTACTGTTAAAACCACCTGTTCTACTTCCATATTCATAAACAGTAACACAGTGTTCATTCAGACTCAATTAAGGCTACATCCAAACTACTACCTTTTAGTTTTAAAACGCATCACGTTTGCTACATTTACACCTAGCGTCCACACTACTACATAGTTTTTGAGCCTCTAAGACTTTTAGAAACGCTGCTTGCCCCATTTTAGTTTATAAACTGACTCCAGGGTTGTGTTTTAGTCTGGATGGGCAGAAACTCAGACCTTTGAAAACGATGACGTGGACCCCCACGGTCACTCCCTGATTGGATCTTATCAGCCTCGACTACCAGTGGGGAAAGCAAAATAGGAAACAAATTACAAGCGTTACTGACCATGTTGCTGCAACAGTCACTGTAAGGTAATGCTGATGAGAGCACTGAACCCTCAGTGCATCCTCTCAGCTGCAGCAGATGTGGTGGCAGTTCCTATGAAAGTAAAATGAGACACCTCTGAAAATCAAGAACGGTGTATAACCACTGCACTGGAAGAAGAAAGGTTTAGAAAAGTGTGTAATGAGAACTTTGAAGGTGAAAACTACATATATCCACCCAAGTAATATAAGTTGTCACATCTGGTTCTCATCTCAATTGTTTTCCTGTATAATTTGACTTTTTTTTTTTCTTTTTCTTTTTTGTGAATCAAGTGACATTTGAGGCTTATCTCAATCTTTTAAGATTATTATATTCTTCCACTGCTCTGCCTTGGGGAGATGTTTGTAGCAATGAAACTCCCATCTGCAATTCTGTCATGTCCCCCAGATATACTTAAGCACATATAAAAACACACAGCATTTTGAGTTGCAGAGAAAGCTGGATATAGTGGGTGAGGGATTATCTTCATAGGTACAATCTGAGCAATATGAGTGTGCTCTCTCTCTCTCTCTCTCTCTCTCTCTCTCTCTCTTTTGTGGCCTTAAAACTGTTATTTTGCCGGCAGGTTCACCATCTGCCATAAGACAGAGGTGATCAAGAACACGCTGAACCCGGTGTGGCAGCCTTTCACCATCCCTGTCAGAGCTCTCTGCAACGGAGACTACGACAGGTCAGAAAACATTTTGCACCACTCTATTATGCATTCAAATGGATAGTGAATGAAATGTCATCCTGAGGGATCTAATTTCTTCCTTGACACTGAAAAAACCCGTAGGTGAAACGTTGCGCGGATGTTGATAGGCCACCTGATTTTCATCGCTGTTTACATAAGCGGCAGAAACTCCTCTGCCCTGGAACAGCTTCTCTCTGATTAGATGAAGTAGGGGAACACTTAAGAACCAATAAGGCCCAGGCAGGCTCTTTTACGAATGACATCACCTGTTGCTGGGGCGGTCAGAATAATGCCAGCAGTCGGTCATGATGTCCCAGGGACCAGCACTGGTGTTATTGAGACTGACTCAGTTTTTCACACAGCACTGTTTTATATATTCAACGTCAGGCTGGACTGTGCGAAGAGGCTGTGATAGCCACATGTTGTCAAGGTACACACTGTTTACAGATGTGCATACATTACCATGCTTGCAGTAACCGCAACTATTATCCTCCTACTTATCCTTGTGATCTTGTATAGGTTTTTGTCAACTATCATCCCTCTGAATCTTTTTGCTTATCTTTTCCCAAGAGTTGCATATCTTATATCATAGGATTAGATTTCAATTTACACATTTCAGGAACAAGGCTTATTTACCTTCTCAAAGAGAGTCACATGAGAAGATCAATACCACTCTTATGAATGTTAAATGTGAAGCTTCAGCCAAGAGAGGTTTAGCCTAGCTTAGCAAAACGACTGGAAGCAGAAGGAAACAGGTCGCCGGGCTCTGTCCAAGGTCATCATTGCGCCTGACAAAGATACAGTCCACCACAAAAAACAACTTGTCTTATTTACAATTCAGTTTTTGTACGAATTAAACACACAGTATGAAACTTCTGCCACTGGAGGTTTCTAATTTAACTAATGTTACTCAAAGAGTAACTAACTGGTGTGTTTGTTGGGGACCAGTTTCTACCTACAGATGCTCGTTTGGTGCACTTGTAAGTAGTACTGGGTATTTGTACAACAGCCTTTGGACAACAATGGAGATCTAAGGCACAGAGGAATAAGCAACTGCATATAAAGGCTTTGGAGACACAGACAGTACTTGTTAGTATTCATCCATTGTTGCTTTTGGTCTTGTCATGGGATTTGTCTACAAGAAAAATGTTGAATATTGTCAGCAGTTCTTTAAGATAGAGGCACTTTAAAGCACTGTTGAGAGGAAACATTGTCATAGGAAGCAACAAGGAAAGAACTAAAGCTCACTAGCGTTATTAGTTGTTTATTCATTCATTCATTCATTTTCTACCGCTTATCCTCTAGTAGGGTCGCGGGGGGGCTGGAGCCTATCCCAGCATCTTTTCGGGCGAGAGGCGGGGTACGCCCTGGACAGGTCGCCAGTCCATCGCAGGGCAAACACATAGAGACAGACAACCATTCACACTCACAGCCACACCTATGGTCAATTTAGAGTATCCAATTAGCCTAGTCCCCATTTTGCATGTCTTTGGACTGTGGGGGGAAGCCGGAGTACCCGGAGAGAACCCACACTTGCAACATGCAAACTCCACACAGAAAGATCCCACGGCCGAGCCAGGACTTGAACCCGGAACCTTCTTGCTGTGAGGCAACAGCGCTAACCACTGCACCACCGTGCAGCCCTAGTTGTTTATTATTATTATTATTATTAGTAGTAGTAGTAATAGTGGAAGAATTATTATTAAGGTGTGTTCAGACAGGAAATGAGATGAACTTGAGAGACAACAAACAAAGAAAGGAAAGATGCAAGTAAGTGCAGATAAATGAAGTAAACTGAGACAAAGACGTGATCAAGTGAGTAAAAAATTTGAAGAATCTGCGCTTACCCTAAAGTTTTATGATTAAGTGCACAAACAAGGAAAAATGAGAGACTTTCCTAGTGAGTTCTGAGATCTTCCCGAGTCAGAGCTGAACACAAACACACTGAGAGCCAGTGAATGTGTCACTAACTGGCTTACAGTTAATGTGTGGACCAGTGGATCGCAGCTCTATCCGTGGGCACTGCGATTAATCTGCAGATTGGGCGGGTCGGGTCATAAAAATGAACATTATGATGAACAGCAGATGGGATGCAGGTGGGTGAAATAATATATGTTTGAGGAAAATATAAATTACACTCTACAATGTGAACATATTTTGAGCTTCATTTTTCGTCAGGCACAAATTAGCTGCTGAACTTGTCATGATTTATTATTATTATTATTATTATTATTATTGGGCAGTTGCCAAATGTTATTATGAACTTTTAAATAGTTTGTGCTCGGGAAGTAGCAGTGACATTCAGGATTTAAATGTCAGTCTGTGTTCGGGCTGTTGTGGAAATAAGTTTGTTTATTTAAAACCAGCCTGCCTCACATGTTACCATCTTATCATGCGTCCCCTGAGAAATAAGGGTAATGTGTGATCACTTGTGGGTCTCTAAATCGCACATGCAAAAAAATTCATTTGGGTGGGTGTCGGGTGAATCGTTTATTGCATACATGTGGAGTCAGAGTTCAGAGTTGATCACATGTGGGCAGTCAGTACATTGGCTGATGGTGACAAATAAACACAAAATGTACAAACTGCCCAGCTGCCAAGATCATGTGAATAATGAAAGTCCAAAATTCACTTCACTTTCTGGCCAAGCACACCCTCAACAGTTAAGACCCACTGGGATTGAAAATGGGATTGACATCATATGACATTGCCTCTGTCACTTCTCTCTGGTCGCTTGCAGAGTGAGTAGGTTTCTCATTAGGAAACATTGTGTAAATTAGTCTGTGACTTTCTCCTGCAATTTATGTGACTTTGTGCCAAGCAGCACTTCATTTTTGCTTGTATCTGGAA
The DNA here is from genome assembly GCF_002814215.2 of Seriola lalandi dorsalis. NCBI lineage: Eukaryota > Metazoa > Chordata > Actinopteri > Carangiformes > Carangidae > Seriola > Seriola lalandi. The sequence goes on along the minus strand of NW_019524822.1, from coordinate 424,126 downwards.
TCTTGGAGGTAAGGGACAAACTAAAAATCAATCCCAGAAACTCCAGTAATTATCTTCTTCTTCACAGACATGTATCCGCAGCAGGTAAAGGTTACACTTTCAGTTGTTTGGCAAAACACTGCAGAGCCTTTTATGCAAATGCACCCTCATTTGCATTAAGTATTTTATTTGGATTACAAAGCCATTCACTTGTGTCTCACAGAAATGAAACAAGGGCAAACTTTGTTGGTCCTTACACTAGGAGTTTTGTGTAACAGCCTGACTGCCACTCCCTCACTATATGCTAATACCAAATAAAGTTTAATTCATATAACAGAGCCCAACATGCAGTGTACCTGGCTCTTCACATATGGCTGGTGTTATACATTCATGCCACTGGCACTTATTCACCTTTCTCTACTTGATGTGAAATTGACATTTTCAGGCTGGAAACTAGTCGGAGCGTAGAAGAGATAGGTAGGCCCTGTAATTCAGAGTTCACATAACGACCTGTACCCACCGCACTAATAATGTTCTTCAGTGTTGAATCAGAAAATGTGTAATTGCTCTGTTCCCGATGTGATGGCGAGAAAAAGGGTTTTTCTTTAATTAAATTGAACTTCAATTTCTCATTTTATTGACAGCAGATGATCTGGTGAAGAGCAGATGTTCAGAAATAAGATGTTCTCTGTCTATTTCAGGACTGTGAAGGTAGACGTCTATGATTGGGATCGAGATGGCAGGTAAATGCATCTATGGATAACCACTCACTCTAGCCTCATGATCCGCAAAGATGTCTCCCTGGTGTTAGGAGGAAATTAAATGGCTTGTGTACATTCTTGTGGGTGAGGATTTGAAGAGTTTTGACAAAGTGTGCTTCAAAGGGAGAGTGATCGGGCAGATCGAATGGAAGATTGACAGGCAGGGAAAGAGGGAGAAAGAGACGTGGATAGAGACATGACAATTTATCTCCGATTAGAATAAAAATCTGTGCTCATGCTCCTCGTTCTGTGTGGGTGTTGTTTGTCTGCAGCCATGACTTCATTGGTGAGTTCACCACCAGCTACAGAGAGCTGTCTCGGGGGCAGAACCAATTCAATGTCTACGAGGTGAGACACGGCATGGGGGTGGTTTGTTTCTTACCGCTTTCATCACCTTGTAACTCCAATTTAGGTGATTTTGATATTTTGACTCCTGCTGTTTGGCTCTACAACCCTCGTAAGAGCTTATACAACCTTTTCGAAATGGAAGGATTGAAATAGATATAATAGCTGATAAACATGGGTGCTCTCAAAGTAAAAAAGCTTTAATTCTTTCCCGACACCAAAATTATGCAACTCTCAGCTGAATGGATGGTTTCACAAACAGCTCTAACAGAAAACATTTTCCTGCGGCTGTGCATGACTCATCAAACGCTGACAACCTGTGTGCTGTTAAGTCTGTATTCCACACTGAAGAAGAAAGCTACACAGCTAGGCTAACTAGCTTCAAACTAGCTGGTCAACGTTAGCACTAATTCCTGCTAGACGTTCATTTCTGTTCAGCAGCTGCCACACACTTGTGTCGTGTCGGGGGTCAAGTTAGCGTTAGCTGTGTGACTTTCATGGGTCCAGATATGGTGACGGAAAAACCCAACTGTCAAAACTCAAGGCAAGGCCAGTTTATTTATATAGCATCATTCAGGTACAAGGCAATTCAAAGTGCTTCACAGAGGCATGGAAATACATTAAAAATTAAACACTGAAGTGACATTAAAATGGCATTTAAAAACAATAAAAATTAATTTGATTATATAAAAACAAAAATATTTGAATAAGTCAAATCAAGATTGCATAAAATCAGGTAGGAGATTTAGTTTTGAGCCCCGATTTAACTGAGCTGACAGTTCCAAGTATATCGGGAATATGTTTGGGCCCAAGATAATTTAATCTTTCATAGATAGTAGTATTTTTAAATCTATTCATTGACACACAGGAAGCCAGTCTAGTGATTTAAGGACTGCAACAGGTGGTGCTGTACCCAGCACCCATTGTCTGAATCATGTGAAGTAAGGTGTGCTATAATCACAGATGGGGCTAAGCAACGGCTTTAAAGCTGCTGCAGATACTACTGTTGCTTATAAAATAAATTAATAATTTAGCAGCAAGAACTTATTATTTGTTGTGTTGAAAACATAATAAAACACATATATCAGCCCCATTAGTTATTTTACTCATGAACTGTTAACTCCATGAATACACACAGCTTAATGATACCTTTGCTCCAAGTAAGCAAATTAATAGCACCATTGCAGTAAAAACATCTGTTCTGTTTACTAATCACATTTGTAATGACAAATGGATGGATGGATGGTTTAATCTCCTCACTTCCCAATCTCCATTTTTATCTTCTCTGCTCTCTCTATATACACACAGTTAAACATAATATCAGTCTCAATTCACGGGCTGTCACTATTATCAGGGATCTGCTGAATTATTCATGTTCATTATTAACCATCATTCCGGGCTGTGAAGTGGTTTTACAAGTACCCTCTTCATCATTAACTAACTTTTTCATCATTCTGGCAGGTTTTAAATCCCAAGAAGAAAGGCAAGAAGAAGAAATACATCAATTCTGGGACTGTGAGTACACCTCCTCTCCCATATCTGCCTGTCATTTCCTCTGTTTTGGCATTTATACATATATATAGGTATATATATATATAAATATATATATAGGTATCATCACCTCTTACATCTGCCTCTCTCTTACTGGATCTTGTACTGCCTGGCCACCTGTTTGTCATTTTGCCTTCCTGTCTACCTGGCCCCGGTCCCTCTCCCAACCCTCCCTGTGCGTGTGTGTGTGTGTTTGTGTGTTTGTCAGGTAACTCTCCTGTCCTTCAAAGTGGAGTCCGAGTATACCTTTGTGGATTTCATCCGAGGAGGGTGAGTGGAATAATAATTAGCCTCCTCTCACAGTGAGTGTCAATGGCAACCATTTTGGTTGTTTGTGTCTTTGTGATTGAGTTTGGTGTGTGTGTGTGTGTGTGTGTGTGTGTGTGTGTGTGTGTGTGGTGTAGGTGTGTGTGTGTGTGTGTGTGTGTGTATTTGAAGTTGAAGATACAAGATTGAATTTCCCAATAGTTCCTTTGTAAGCATCACGTTGAATTCATATGGGCTCTGAAAGTTTTGGCGGAGTTTGAATTGGTAAATCTCGCGTGTAAATTTACCTCATTTATGCAGTTCACTTTTAATTACTGGTTCCATTTGTTTTACCTAATTAGACGTTCAAGATGGTGAAGAATGGAATATTGTCCCAGCATATTAATTAGCCAGTGAACCAGTAGACCGATTGTATAGCAGTGCGTTGTGCTGGTGTACATGAGTGTTATAGAGACACAGTGTGTATGAAGTATACTGAAGTGTGTGACGCTCTTTGTTGTTTTCCTCTTTGATTCCCACTTCATTTGCAACAGAACCCAGCTGAACTTCACAGTGGCTATAGATTTCACAGCATCCAATGGTAAGTCACTGACTTGATACAAGATGTTCACTTGCAAGTATTTTCTTTACTGTGGTGTGCATGTGTGTATAAGGCTGTAACTCTTCACTGCCCTCCAGCCATAGCATCAAAACACCTATAGTACAGATGTGATCTCCCCAACCTTTTCAAAACCACTTCAAACGTGACACAAGGACCTCGCAGCTTGCAGAGCACCCGAATGAACTGACAGTGATGAATCAGTTGTCTTACATAACCAACAGTAAAGGAGAAGTTTGACGGTTTGATGTTTTTTTGTTGGTGTGCCTACATCGTTGACAACTACTTGATGGATTGCCATGAAATTTACACCTTGTTGCATCAGTGTACAAATCAAACGAACAAGATACAACCTGCTTAATAGTAAAAAACTAAGCTGATCGCCTGCTAGCTCTACCTTCCTGTTTAGTCTCAATTAACTCTTGACAACAATATAAATAAGTAATTTATTTTTTACCAAAGAAATTAGTCATTTTTTCCAATCTTGTAGTTTTTAAGTTGCTATTAGCTAAATCTGGGATTTATTGTTTTTCTCTTTTTTTTGTATGATCACGAAATTTATGATACTTGATACAATCTAGCAGCTACTGTATGCAGACGATAGTACATTATTTATACTGATGTCATGTGAAAATAAGCTCTAAAATTGGTAAGTCCTAATACACAAAGCCCATATGCACAAATATTATTTTTGAACTGCTGTTATTTTTTTAAGATTATTGAAGGTAATTAGTTGTAAGTAACTAAGTACTTGGCTGACCACGTAATATAATTGGTTCTTGCAGGGGAAATGATTAGTTGCCAGAGGTAAACAATTCTACTCAATATTGTTTCCAAAGTTGGGGTCATACATTAAGAAGCCCGACTGATTATTGTTGCTCAGGAGACGGAGGACCTCCAACGTGACTACCGTACAATGTGTAATGCATCTTCACTCCAGTTTAGTTAGTGTGCCCTGCAAATGTATCGCTACGTGTATTCTTCTCTCCGAAACTATTAAAATGACACAAATTGAGTTTTGTGTTTTCAGGTAATACAGACAGGAAAGTGTATAAAGCTTCAATGTGAAAGGCACTTGTCCCTTTTTCCCCTCTGCAAGGTAACATGCCCTTTCTTTTCTCGCACGTGTGAGGGCTGGCACACCGCTGTCTTGAATAGATTGTTACATTTAGGCTCTTATTTTCACATGGCGGAAGTGCAGTCAGCCGTGCAAGGTGCACAGGGCGTGGTGAATGCGTTTGGTTTTTTTCGTGGCTAGAGGCACGCGGTACACCTGTGGCGCGGTTGGAAGCCAGATGGGATTGGGGGGGAATACATTACCAGTAGGTGTGTTGAGAGCAGGCGCCTATCGTGGCTAATCAAATCATCCCCCTCCCTTTTCATCCCCTTAAAGAGCAGGGCACTCGTTTCATCATGGAGGAGCGAGTCCAGATGAGCTTATGCCAAGAGGAAAGGACAGTATCACCCGGCTACGTTTTCATGTGTGCAGCTGCTAATAATCAATTCAATCTAAGACATTTACTTGATTGCATAAACTGATAACTCCCCTAAATAATCCTGTTATAATCCTATTTACACAATTCTTTAATTTAAAAAAAAAAGGATCATGTTTTCTTTCCTGAAACAGATCAGATCAGATTTTACAGCCATAATTCTTCACATAGTTCATTGCATCCATATCTCTATGCAATTAAAATGTAAACACTCAGGAGATAAAGCACACAGTGTTTTCTTGGCATCAGTCATCTTCTATTTCCACCGACGTTACAGTGTTCCTTTTATTTCACAGGTGTAAACCAGACAGAAGGAAAGAGGGAGACATATTATCAGCCACGTCACCGTCTTATACGTGTCTGTGTGTGTGTGTCTCTTCTAAGGTAACCCGTCCCAGCCCACCTCGCTCCACTATATGAGTCCCTACCAGATGAATGCATATGCCATGGCCCTGAAAGCGGTGGGTGAGATTATCCAGGACTACGACAGTGACAAGCTCTTTCCTGCCTATGGCTTCGGAGCTAAGCTGCCCCCTGACGGCAAAATCTCCCATGCATTTCCACTGGTAAGACACACCCACACACACACCCACACACACACACACACACACACACACACACACAAACATACAAACTCACACATACAAGACACACGTGCACGGTTCAATCATAGCAGGGTGTGGTTTGGACCAGCAGTTGTCGCTGCGACAACAGCTGGTCACGCAAGTTGAGAAGTTGGCTCATCTGTCTGCCAGCAGGACTCCCCCAGCAGCACGTCCCACCCGTCCCCCCTGCATCTTCCTGAGGGAAGAGGGCAACCAGTCAGAAACCGCTGGATGCTAAGCTTGAAGTGAAGCCAAGTCTGTACTTAGGTGATCAAAATCAGGATTAATCTGGCATATGTGTTAAATGTGATCACCTTTTACAGTGCTGCTTATTTTAATGTGAATAAATGTTGGTGATAGAAATAAATAGGGAGTAAACAGTGATAATGTAACAAGTTAAAAATTGGCTTTGGAGTTTTCATCATCACAAAGTTTTGTCTCAATTCACCATTTCCCAGCTTATCCTTGAGGCCTTGAACTGATAGTTCAGGTTATTTGATGTGGGGTTGTGTGAGGTACTTATCAATAGTCAGTGTATTACCTGCAGTAGATTCGGATCAGTGTGTTCCCAGTTTAGAGAAGCAGCAGGAACACGGGCACAGAAGCCAAGTGATTTGCTGCTGTGGACTGGGATATCCACAAAACGTGTTTTTGCCACTTAAAGACATGCTACCAAAAAAAAAAAAAAACCCAATACCAGTTAAAGTGCTGGTTATATTTTAGATATTTTCACAGCTTTATCTTGCCTTCAAACCGCCCTTCCCTTTGGAACTACAGTTTGTGAATCATTAAACTACCATGTTCTTATGCACAAGCACACTTATGGCAGGCACTGTATTACTCCGCAGATCAGCTGTTTGAGTCAGACAAAGCTAAGTAATAGTTGTGGTTGTGCATGTAGTTCAATGGTAGCATGGACTTGGACCTCACTTAGCTTCTGGGCCTGTGCTCCTGGCTGCTTCTCTAATCTGATGGTGCGCTGATCTCAATCTACTCTAGGTAATACACTGACTATAGATAGCTACCTCACACAGTAAATAACCTTTTCACTTTAAGGCCAAATAACAGCCACTTCCTACCTTATCTTAACAGATTTGCAAAACAATTTTTTCCCAGTGTTTTTGAAACCAGAGATGCATTGTCTCCTTCTTTGAACCCTAATGTTGTCATTGCAAACTGTGGGGCATGGAGTTCAATGTATGTATTCGATAGGGAGGATGTAACAAATGACAGTATCATTGCTTAATTGCATTATGGGAACTGTTTTTGGAGCTTGTCCATAATAGGGACTACATGTAAGGATATCTCTGCCTCTGCTGCTTCAACTTTTAATTTAATATATATATTTTTTTTTTATACAAACCTTGTAAGTCCTCTAACTTCATGGAAGTGCAGCATTATACCATTGGAGTGCGCCTTTGAAAAAAAACTCCACTTTACCCTTGAATTTTATTTATATAATAGATTGATTGAGTCTTACAAAATGCCATCTAGTGCTCTTAGTCCCTCTACGTGACCTACTTTGACCTTCCATGAACTTCCTAATGTACTTTGTTGCCTGAATTCACCAATAGTATGAGACAGTTATTTATTTATTGCCCTCTGAAGACTTCATACGTCCACAAGTGAACTGAAGTTAAAATGTACCCAGAACATTTCATAAGATATTGAGAGACATTTATTTTGGAATAAGGTCTTAAATTTCCTGAAACTAGATCAGATTAAATCTTATCACAGCTAACAGCAGCATATTTAACATATGTTTAACTATCTTTTATTGAGGGAAGAATGGAAATATGTCCACATGTGGCCTTTCATCATTTAGTGTTGATTGTGAAAAAATTGAATTTTTTTAAATGTCATTTCATATGCCAGTGACTCAGCTATTAGCGGACCTGTTTATTGTACTGCTTGGACACTAGTATATGTGTGAATGGACGCTGTATGTCGTCTGCTGCAGAGTGCTGACAGTGAGAATCCAAACTGTGTGGGAATAGAGGGCGTTCTCGAGGCCTATTTCCAGAGCCTGAGGACGGTGCAGCTGTATGGACCCACCAACTTTGCACCTGTTATCAACAAAGTGGCAAAGTAAGTTTTTCACTTCATATAGATTAAGATGCAATTACACCTTTTAGAGTAAACTGGGTAAAATTATCCTATTTTGCTTTCTTTTATCCAAACCCAGGGGATTTTTTTTTTCGTATTTATAAGCCTTGATCAAAGCCTATAAGTAACATAAATCACAAGAAGCTTTTTCACCACATTGAGAATTTCTTGGGGGGCAAATCAGCATGTGCAGGATTAAGCATCCTGTCACCTTAGAATTGGTTTCTTTCTGCCACAAAGTTTGGCAACAAGTAAGCAAGTGATATTTGAGCAGGAACAGAAGTTATTTTACAGAAAAGAGAGTGAATTTTTGTGTATTTAATTTCAAATTCAGAATCTAGAGGCTAAGTTTATGTTGCACAGGAAGCATTTTCCTTCTTTGATATAACTTTCGACATTAAACCGCTGGGTTTTGAATTTTTAAAATGTTCTTAACTAAAGGCTTGCGCACATGAAAAAAACGGAATAATATATATTTACAGTGATTTAGAATGGCAAACATAGACTTTAATGAAAAAGGCACAAAAATAAGACTTTTAATTTGACTTTACATGTAAATAGATTGCATTATGGATGGTGTGGTACAGCTTCCTGTATCTTTAGGACTTTGGATTTACAAATATAAACATAAACACGTCATGTTCTGTCTGCTTCTGTAATTGCATTGGGTCCTGACCCTTAACCAGATTTGCATCACTGAGACCTACTGATTTTGATGGTGACTGGCCTCCATATATTTTAGCACTTTAAAGAGGCCAGTATACTTCATCAGAATTGTTTCAGATGGTCAGATAGCTTCAAACCCACCCCCACCCCCCACCCCCACCTTTCTGACATCATATTAGGGGGTATATGTATAAACACTTGTGATTTCCAGTGTGTTCGGACAACACATCATACAAACCAGTTCCTTTCTGGTACAACCTGTTCCTAACTCTTTTTGCTTCTTGAGTTTTGGTGAAAAGGACATGATTAGAAGAACAATCAGAACCATAACCAGCCACCAGTACTCATCATCCGACTCTGTTAGTCAATGGGCATTCAGGAATTGAGTCAATGGCCAGTTAAGACCTCTGGAAATACCTCACTGATATCTTCATAGCCTTAATAAAAGGATGCTGCTGGCAAAGGTAATTCCATGTCTTTAACATATGTTAACCTGGTTGGCCAGAATAGTGTTAATGTTTTATCTTACAGGTCAATGCCCTGAATTATCAGTACTCTTTTTTTTTTTTTTATCCCTCACTGTGTTTAACAGAGCAAGAGGTATAGAGGTCGCATAGAGATCACTCAAACACACACACACACAACACACACACACACACACAGGATCATTCTAACATTAGGCTAAAATCCCATACACATACACATACTGTAGATACACATACAGACACAGACTCACAGATAAATGGTCTGTTCAGCCAGAGAGAACAGCAAAATCTCTGGCATTAGGTTCTGTCAACTGACAATAAATACACTAAACAGCAGCTGAAAGACACACACACACACACACACACACACACACACACACACACACACACACACCTACGAGCTGAAACTCTTCTTAACTCATCTGGCATCATATCAAGCTGGAGCTGATATTCGAGAATGTGAATATATCCATTTGTTTTTCTTAGCAAACCCCATGTTGGAAAAGGAAATGAAGAGCGGTGGAAAAACAAGAAGCAGGGTCACATTATTTTTTCTTCATGCAATGTTGTTTGCTACTTGTTATTTCTGAAGGGTCCCTCTGTTGCTCAAGGTTGTAGTTTTGGGTGGTAAACAACTCAGGTCTGGTGTGGAAGCACATTTGAAAAGTACATGTTGATTGTCACATATTAATTTGTTTGTTCCACGTCCTTAAAAAAGCCTGCCTGAAAAGGTCAAATCCCACATTGTGACACCTATTTAAAATCTGTCAAATCAAACAGACTGTTCCCAAATGAAATATCTTTTTTTTCATATGCGGTTCCAGAAACTTTACATTTCACCTTTAAAAACCAACATGTGCATTAGTCACATGTGTACTGAAATCCCATGTAAATTTTTATGTGAATTGTGGGGTACCCAGCCTAAACGTAGCACTAGGGAACATAAAAATAAAAATGATAAAATATAGTCTAAGCAAAATTTAAGGGAAAATAAAATGTGTTATTGTAAGGTATTATAAGGAATGTCAAACTATCTCAGGTCACACTGCTTGGTTGGGGTTGCTGGACCTTAAACTTCCACAAATACAATAAAGAGGCATAGCTGCTAATGCTAACCGCTGTTATCCTTTAATAGGAGCCTTCTGTATTGCTTGTGGTTTATGGTTAGAGGCCGCAAAGATAACTGGTTGTTGTTAGTGGATGTTTGACTGTGTGATATGATATAGTTAGTGCTGATGTGCCCTGTGGCTTTGGAAATAACACCAGGTTACCAATATCTGTAGTAAACTAGTGTACTAGCCATGCATTTGACATCCAGACAAAGAAACCTGCTTTTTAATCCATGCCCTACACGTCATCTGTTGTGTTGTGGTTCTGTTATGGTGTAATTACTATACCAATTACTTATTTTTCTTGAGCCTTTTGCACAATGTTTCAGCATGTGGAGAAATCCCGAAGCTTGACAGGCCTGCCGGAAAAATTATGCTGTAATTGGCCAGTTGCTGTTTAGGAGAAGAGTTTGACAAAGGATCAATAATGCAGAGAGAGATTACCAAGAAACACACAATTACCTGGGAGCCATATCTGAAATACATGTACTATATATATATATATACATATACATAAATTGTGTACGTTGTACTTTCAAAGTTTAAATTCAGCCTTGTAGACAGAATATTAGCCCTAACCCAGGTAGCAATGTGTATGTTTGTTTGTTCGTGTGGTGTGTGTGTGTGTGTGTGTGTGTGTGTGTGTGTGTGTGTGCGCACGCATGTCCCCCAGCTGTGCAGCAGAGATTACAGATGGCTCCCAGTACTTTGTCCTGTTGATGATCACAGATGGAGTGATATCTGACATGGTCCAGACCAAAGAGGCTGTGGTCAATGTGAGTAAACACACACACACACACACACACACACACACACACAGCCAAGTCTCCATGACTTCAGAGGACATTACATTGATTTATATTCATTTCTTGGAGACTTACTCTGACCTTAACTAAAACTATTTGCCAAACCTGAAACCTAAATCTAACCTCACTCTAACCGTAAAACATGTCTTCACCTTAGAATGAAATGATTTACATTATGAGGATTTCCATTTTGTCCCTATAAGGAAGACAAGTCCCCATATTGTGTTTGTCCTATGTCCTCCAATGTACGAATATTATTAGTTCTTTATCATTTCCTTTCAACAAAAACAAAAACAACAAAAAAGTTGAATAAAAATGGTCGCACTTCATTTTACGGTACATTAATAACAAGTCGTACATTGTATCTACAGGTTTAGGTCTCCACAACATGAGTAATACCTGGACCACACACACACACACACACACACACACACACACACACACACACACACAAACACACACACACACACACACACAGCACACAGTGACTGATGGATTGTGGTGCTCTTCCTGCAGTGACTGATGTGCGTCTCAGCATCGACTTTCCTTTTGTCAGTTATGTTCCTCAAGAATAATACTTTCTTTGATTTTTGAATACAAACAGCTGGACTTGTCACTGCAATCAACATCCTGTGATCAATAAACACCTGAGAAAAAAACAACACAATCAGATTTCCATTTTAAGATTCCAGTCAAGGGGAAGAAAAGACATCTTTGCTTTCATTGGGTCTCATATCACTTTCTAGAGAGGTCAATAGTTGTTATAGAAAACTGTCAAATTAACGTTTGAGAGGTCTGATCCAATTAGATCGGTGATTTCTCAGATCGGTGCAGAAAGTGGAAAAGAAATTATTTGTTATTTTCTCTTTCCTAATAAGCTTACATGTACAGTGTAAAATTAACTCGAGTGAAGTCTCAGATATTTGCTTTATACCCTTTAAATAGTACTAATTTTTGCTGAGTTTTCTTCAGGTGAACAACGTTTGTTTTTGTGTCAAGCAGAGTTAAGGTTTGGAAAGTAAAAATAATGATGATGTCACATCAAGGCTACTGAGTCAGGTATTAGTCTCACCTGTTCTTAATTTAAAAAATAAAATAAAATCAACACTTTATTTTTAGAAGACAATGCTCACTATGTCAAAAAAATGTAATCTCTTGAAAGCTCTGTTATTCACCCACAGCTAGTTTGCATTATTTGATGTGGGGCTTTTTGAGGTACTTATCTATGCTCAGCGCAGTAGGTTTGAATTCGTGCACTGCAAGTTTGGAAAAGTAGACACGTGTACCGACACAGAAGTGGAGCGATGTGCTCCTGTGGACGGGGTTCAGCCACTTTAAAGGTCCCATATTTTACATTTTTACGGGACTTTATTTGAAATTGTGATATCCATAAGATATTTCTGTGGTTTTTAGCTCCAAAATGCATCTGAAAGATCTAACGAATTCATTGTCTTTCCTGTTTTCTCCCATACAGGCAGCATCACTCCCTATGTCCATCATCATCGTAGGTGTTGGGCCTGCTGAGTTTGATGGTGAGTTTTCACACTGACAGAGGAGACGAGGGTCTTGCACTCAGTGCCAAGAAATCACTTTATTCAATAAGACAAACCCTTTTTAGTCGTCCGGCCTTCATCAGTGCCACACTCACGTAGATGCCTCTTAAATAGCAAGCACACAGGTGGAAATCAGTTACATAACAATCAATGACATCTCTGGGTGGCACAAAGAAGAAGGTGCAAACTGAAGCATCAGATTTCTTCACATATCAAATGTTTGTTGGCATTCATATATAGAAAACTGGCTTTAATAAAAAGACAGCTGCAGAGAGACGAACGATACCAGTCCTTCTTTCACCTTCAAATGTACCTTTCAGTGAGACATGTAGCTGAGCAGAAGGATTGCCGACAAGAAGTGTGCATTGAATAAATTTGAAATGTAAACCGTTTTGATTAAATTCAATAACCTTGACGCTGCAAAGACATAAATACGTAATGTTATATATGAACGGCAGCTATCGACTTTGGCTTAGACTTTTAGCGGACTTGATGGGAGTCAGCAATGGGGAGTGGGCAAACAGGAAACCACTGTAGCAGCTGTATCGTAATTGGTTCGTCATACACACCGGGCTGCTGTTCCTTCTTCCTGGGAGAGTCGCTGGACAAAGTCAATGGGGTCAAGTGTGCAGGCATCTTACAGCCAGCAGATGAATGAATGACATTTCCGTGGGGACTCTGTGTGTGTGTGTGTGTGTGTGTGTGTGTGTGAGTGTGTTACCGCTCAGCAGAGTGTGACAACGTAGCGCCTCGTCATTGTGTGTGATGGTCTGTCATTTTCTACTTGTTTAAACAATCGACTGGTGAGATTGGTAGCGAAGGCACTAAAGCCTGTTTGGAAGTCACAAGGTCAAACTGGCTTAATAGCAACTGGCACCTGTATATGTGTGTGTGTGTGTGTGTGTGTGTGTGTGTGTGTGTGTGTGTGTACACCTTACTGAAAGGCCTAATTGCCTTGTTTGTTATTTGCTCCATCTTGAGTCGGTGAACTCCATTTCTGACAGCTACCAACATGTCATTTTCAGTCTTTGTGTTCGTCCTCATATTTTGCGGTTCTCTCTGAGTCCGTTTGCTGCTTTGACCTCACGTTGTGCTCAGCCACCTTTCCGTTGGCAGCGCCACACATCCACGCTGTTTTGTCCGGTTGCCAGAGTGGCTGCAGATGCAGGATATACGCTGTTGTGCAGGTGCTATTTTTTAAGACCTCTCAGAATAAAATTTCCATCAGAGGCGCAATTTGGGAGCAAGCACCTCCTCCTATATTTGGCCATAGTTGAAAAGACTTTCTAAAAGCTGCTCCTGTAGCTGCACAGAATCGTTTTCCTTTTCTGACCTGCAGTGTAATTGTGCATCATTTTCGCCTGAGGAATGACATTTTTGGTGCATAAAGCGTTTGAACCATTCTCCATTGAATACCTTCTCTCACTCCCATGCTGTGCTCCACTTGAGCAATTATGTTATGAAAATACAAAAGAACATCCTGTACCTTCTTTATATTCTCCCTTGGTGGTTCCAATATTGAATCATACTCTCTCCACCATTGTCTTTCCTTTTAGCTATGGAGGAGCTGGATGGAGATGAGGTGAGAGTATCCTCCAGAGGACGGCTTGCTGAGAGAGACATTGTTCAGGTACTCATCATGATTCTTTTTAACTTCGCAGGTTAGACTTCAGCACATTTCTGTCAACAGCAACAGCATGGGGGAGTTCTCCCTGGAGGAGCGTGGCTTACTTTCATAACACACACTGTGGAACCTCCTCATACAATATACAGCACAATATCATCCACGGTGGGCCACTTCTCCTGCACTGTCATGCTGATGGGAAGAATACCATCATATGGTTTTGGTTGTACTTGTCCACACAGTTTGAACATCAATTCATCCAAGACAAAATCAGCCACGTTAGAGAGGTTCATTTTAACCCATTTAATCCCCAATTTTTTATCATTCACCATTTCATTGTGTTTTCTAAAGTGAAGTTTGTATTGGGATTTTTACATTCATTAGTGTTGATGTGGATTGTGCAGATGTTTGTGTAGAATCAACTTTCCATCAAGTCCTCCAATGTACGAATATTATTAGTTCTTTATCATTTCCTTTCAACAACAACAACAAAAAAGTTGAATAAAAATGGTCGCACTTCATTTTACGGTACATTAATAACAAGTCGTACTTTGTATCAAATGTATCAAATTAGACAAAAGCTATAAATAATAAGATCTTTATCAGACAGTGACCAAACGCAGTCATACCCTGATTAGACACTAAATTATGCTTTAATTGGAGACAGTATATAATTCTGTATTAGATCCAAAACACTATAACACCAAATTAGAAACCAATTAGAAACCAAATGGAGATCCTGAAACACTATTACTCACCACTTAAGAAGATCATAGTTTAATTAAAAATCAAATACAATGCCATATCAGATCCAAAATATGCTACAGTTATACACCACAAATGAGGCACCACATTTAATATGACCTATGATAGCTTCATTAGACAACACAGTGACATTAGACAAATATAATGTCATATTATATCAGGCATATATTATTTGGCCTTTACTTAACCTGGTTTCACTTTCTTACAGAGTGATTTTTTTCCTCATTAGTAACTGTAACATAAAATTAAGTCAAAACACATCGGTTCACATCTGGGCGCTCCTTCACCCGTCCTTCCTAGCCTGGATGTTGTCCAGAGTCCCACGGAGGTCGGGGGTAGTGATACTTAACTCTCCTTCCATATGTCACTAGCTTTAGGCTGTGGAAGCTGCCAGGACTCTGCATCTTAATTTCCCACTGTTGTTACCCATTAAACTTTCTTAGAGGGTAATTTTGCGACACATTACGACAGTTAGGTGAACTAAAGTGAAATCCATCAGCATTTTTTGGTTGTATTTACAGTGATTCATCAAAGTAGTTCCTCATTACTTCATCATTATCTCACAATAAGATTCCTAAATCAGAGTCAGCAGGTTTCCAAACAAATATTTAATCATAATATTCAGGCCACATATATATCAATATTCACATCCACATAATTTTTTTGATGATTAGTCTATCAAATATTTGTTTGACAGGATGCAACTTATGGCTTATCCTTTGGAAGTAACCACACAGAACTCATATTTGTAGGCACTTGGTATTTCATCCATCCTGGACTCAAAGTGATTCAAAGCGAGTTTGGTTTATAAGTCTGTATCGATGCAGACTTGCAAACGGACTGAGAGGCATGTCAGCAGTCCGACAGAAAACTACAAAAAGAGCCGCTGTCAAAAACTAACGGAAGAAACACAATCTCTCAGAACAAATGAAATAGATTTAAATAGCTTCTTTAATCAAGTTTTGCTACATAGCTGCTACATAGCTGCTTACTGAACAGCTGTTTACCCACCAGTCTAGAAGAAATGTTGCAAGTTCAACATCAAACTTCATTCCTTTACTCACCAAGAGCTGTTTCCAGTGGTGGAAAGCAACGCCAGTGTTAAATTGTCCCTATCACATTTTTTCTTCTACTGAAGTTAGCATGCTAACCAGCTAGCCCCGGTCCATCTCATCACTTTCCGATAGCGACTCACTGTAGCCTCCAATCTGCCTTGAAGTCGTAGCGCTGCTCAGAGGGCGTATTATAACCTCTTGTCTTGTAAATGCAACAATGGCTAAAGCTCTTATCAAGCGACAATCACCACCACCTGCTCCCGACAAGAATCCATGCACAGCAGCAGAGTAAACTTTAAAATTGATGGCCACTACATAAATCTATCCTAGAGTTAAATTATCAAAGAGGCTCTTGTGTTTTCCTGCTGAGGAGTATCGGGGGCGGCGGGAGCTCCCACTGAATTATTTGAGCAGAAAATCTGCATCATGCCCCGGCTCTGCAAAGAGAATGTCAAAGCTCAAAGCTTCCAATATTGCCACGGGTAGATTTACACTGAAGTCACCACATTAAGTTAATGGCTACTGTGTAGTGTGGCAGTGTTAGTTTAATGTAGGTCAGAATGTTTTTTACCTTGGACAGGTTACAGCAGAAATATCTCTCCCACAGTTTAAACTATGATCTTATAAAGTGGTGACTAATGGTGTGTTAGGATCTCCTCTTTGGTTTCTAATTAGAGTGTAATTCAGTGTAATTTTGTCTGATTTTCGATCTAATACAGAATTATAAGCAGGTTCTAATCACAGTAAGGTTTCTCATTATTGTATGACTGTGTTTGCTTACTGTCAAATGAAGAAACTATTATTCCTAGTTTTTGTCTGATTTGACAAAGAACAGCTTGTTACATCTCATTGGTGGACTGTAAAATAAAATGTGACCAAAGAACCCGTGAGACTTTCTGATCTGTCTCCTCCATGGTTGAGGTTTTAGTTCTTTTTCGGTCGCTGTAAAAAGGAGCAAAAATAAGTCAGATATTTGTCAACCTCCTTTTCCAAGAGATTTTGTGGCATCATGCTGGCTTTGCCTCTGAAAGCAACAGTCCTGTTTTATGCAAATTATTATTTGCACGCAAGAGGATCCTTGGTGAGAAAAAGTAGGTCATGTTCAGAGTTTTTAACAAATGATCTATGTGGTAGTTTTTCTGGTGTGAGCAGCCTCTGATTTTTTATTCAACAAATGGGAAATCTAACAGGAACACCAGCTTGTCACCCCAGAAGAATGATCCTTATGATGAACTGCCAAAGTAAAGATAAAGAGCAGGAGGACAATAAGTTAGACACTGTTGTGGTAAGGACAAATGGCATTGCGGATGGGGCTGCGACAATTAATCGATCAACAGAAAAGGAAAAAGAGAAGAAAAATGTGAACATTCCTTCCATCTTTTTGTTTTGTTATAGTCAACTGGTTATGTCACCCTGGTCTCTGGAAAATAGTAAAACTCAAAATTATGTTTATATCTATAATAATAATAATAACTTTATTTATTTAGCCCAGTTTACAAAGTGCTTTGCTTTGACAACAAAGCAAAGACAACAACAACAACAACAACAACAACAACAACAACAATATCACAACAGAAAGCCGGACAGTAAGGACCAAACATAAGCACGAAGAAAGAAAAGACAAAAAATACAATATACCTCCATATAAATAAAAAAAGTTGAGGAGAGTAGAACCAGTAAAAAAGCAATAAAAAACAATGAAACAACAATAAAAAGACAACTTCAGATAAAAGCGAGTCTATAAAAATGGGTTTTAAGAAGTGAATTAAAAGAAGTCACCAATTCTGCCTTATCTCCTCTGGCAGGTCCTTCCAAAGCCGAGGGGGTCCTGATGGCAAAAGCATGGACACCTTTAGATTCAAGCCTTGACTTTGGAAAGGCCAGTAGGACCTGACCTGAGGATCTAAGGCCGCGAGCTGGGTCATACGGGGTTAACAATTCTGTCACGTAGCTCCGGGCTCGACCCTGGCGTTCCTTTAAAAGTGATCAATAAAATCAAAATCAATTCTAAAAACGGACAGGGAGCCAGGATTGGGGTGATGCGATCTCGTCTGTTAAACCAGCGAGGAACCGAGCTGCTGCATTTACAGATGTCAAGTCTTGAGAAGATAAATGCGTGAATGACTTGTTCTAGATCAGTGTGAGAGAGTATCAAGTATCTGTTGTGGATCTTTGTTCATCACATCCTCACTTCAAGGAGAACCCAGACCGTTAACAACTGTGGTCGTGGGATTAATTTTTTTAAAATGTGCTAATTAACTCTTAATCAGTAAGTAATAAAGTAA
This sequence comes from Seriola lalandi dorsalis, assembly GCF_002814215.2. Lineage (NCBI taxonomy): Eukaryota > Metazoa > Chordata > Actinopteri > Carangiformes > Carangidae > Seriola > Seriola lalandi. The sequence goes on along the minus strand of NW_019524822.1, from coordinate 406,073 downwards.
ATGTAAATCCCTTAAAATTATTAGCCGCTATTTAAAAAGCGGCTGAATAAATCGAAAAACATTTTCTTCTCCCCACTGGACATTTTCCCATTATCATTTTTGTATTCAACAGCAGAGAGCGGCTCTTTCTTTAAACAGTTTAGCAGTGAGTTTTATTAAAAGTGAGCAGTAGCCCCATCAGGGACTGATAAAACCCGATCAGGCAACAGTAAACAGTAATTTTAGAAAAACCATTTAAAGATATGAGAACACAAATAGGAAGCAAAGAGTGTGGCCACTGATAACAATGCACTATTGAATTTTTGTATAGTGGTGCAGCGGAGTGGCAGGTCAGCTGGCAGCGCAATAGAAACAATGATAAATGAGCGCTTATAATGATAAATGTATAGTGTGTATACGTTGAGAGGAGGCGTGTGAGCATAGAAGATTGCAAAAGTTTTATTCTAACAGTGTGACCATTTTTATTAAGATAAATAATGTTCTCATTTCAACATTGATATCACATTACGTGGCTTAAAGTAATTATCAATTAATACCAATATACTTAAAAGGTTTGACTGGATTGCTTTGTCTTGCTACTTTCAGTGAACACAGAGAAATAAACTGTTCTATGACATTAAATAGTGCATATGCAGTTGACCCCACACCAGGTTAATAGCTGTATTGATATTGCTATAATGTTGTCAGAGTCCTGTTTCTCTAACTGCAGTAATCACATTTGCATGCACACAGTAATCCTTTGATTGCCTTTAACCTTATTATGACAATAATTTAATCAGGATGTTTACACTTATAGCAGAGAAAAAAAAAAGAAAAGAAAAAAAGTTCAATCACTTTGTATTTTCATGCTCTGTTGTTGTTATTGATTAGATATGATGACTGGCTTCGCTGCAGCATCGATCATTTTCTTCCTGTGAAAAATTAAAGCCGTATTGCTCTGTTCATACTTATCCAGCGTAAACTGATTATATTCAGTGGCCACCTGGCAGTCGTGGTTGTCTCGGTGCTGATGTACACTTTATTTACGTGTGAGCAGTTTGTGCAGGTGGAGGTGTGTGCCGGAATTAATTACAGTATTCTTGCAATGCAGTTATGACTAATATGTGTGTTAAATATGTCTTGACTGTGATTGCAGTATCCATATCTAAATTTACATGTACAAAGTTTTAATAGTCCCCCTTTCTGGAGTGTGTTTGCAAGAGGTAGCATCCAGATGGAGATGTTTCATGAGGGAATAGTTGGATATTTTGTTATACAGTGGACTGATCCCAATATTCCCTGGATTCAGAGACTTTGAGGTGTGTTTGCGTTAAGTCCATGAGGGCTGAGGTGTGTGTGAGGTCTCTCTCGCAGACGTTTTGAGCCCTTTATGCACACTTTCCTTAAGTCTGCACTTCTGCAGACTATGCCTGAGGGAATTTCCCACAGTTCATAATGTTATGATGTTAAAGTGATAAATCGGGTTATTTGACTTGGGGTTGTGTGAGGTATTTATCTATAGTCAGTGTGTTACCCGCAGTAGATTTGGATCGGTGCGCTCCCACTCAGAAATGGAGTGTAGTGTTCCTGTGGACGGGGGCCATCCTTATTTTAGCCACAAAAATGCTGGGATGGCAATTACACATCAGTTCCATGTCTAAATAAATGACGTAGTCAGAGATACATAAAACCAACTCGTTATCCAACACATATCCAACACAGCAACTGTATAGCTGTCAACAGATTAACATAAAGGGATTAGCAACACAAGGTTAAATACACACAAACATGCAGTTCCTCTTTTATCTCTTTAAGTGCACTCCAGTAAATATATTCCTCAATTAATCTCCTTTTTGTTCTCTCTTTTGCACAAAGAAAATGAACCTTGAAACAAAGTGAAAGAGCTCATTTTAAACTTATCATTCATGAAGGAAAACGGAAAATCTGTTTCCAGGTGTTGGACTCTGCATGGTTGTATAAAGCCTTTTGTGGCTCCAGAGGGAGCAGCAGTAATTTTAAAAAGAGAATAAATCTGGGGGTTTTGGAGTTAGAAAGAAGCGATCTTAACAGACCTCTGAAGCCCGCTGCTAATCTCTGCTTGACGTTAGCAGCTCCAGGCTACATTAGCTGCTACTAGCATAACACACCCGAATCTCCGTATGAACTGTTGATGGTCGAGTTGCTTTTCCGGGTAATGTAGGTGCCTGATATTGACAGGGTGGAAGAATGCATTGAGAGAAAAAAAAAAAGATATGTGAGCTGCATCGATTTTGATCCTTTCCTTAAACTGAATCAGTGTTTTTTGGAGTGTAACATTAAATCAACATCGTCAAATTGACTCTTTTAAGTCAGTTTTTTGAGCAACAAGTGCCAAAAGTGTGCTGACTCCAGTGTCTCCCTCTATTTCCTGGTTTTCTTAGTTTTCTGGTAATCTGAAAATTTAAATGTCAGACAGAACAATTAATATGTCAGCCTGGGCCCTGATTGGCGTTTTTCATGTTACAGGTTACAGAGAAAAATGATTCATAGATTTAACAAGAAAAAAAATGAGTGTTTGATGCAACCCTAGAATTTGTTATTTGTCTGTTATTCTCAAACTGTGAATGGACTGATTTAACCCTGCAGGATCTTTTCAATCACTATTTAAAATGTCACATGACATCATATATTCAGAAGTAGCCCACGTTGTTCTGAGCTTTGATATAGTAATCGATGCGAGGCAGCAGTACCAGGAAAAAAAATACACAGTATGAAGTTGCTGAGGAGAAAAACATATAATGTTTCATTACTTCATACGACCACAATAACTGTGGAAGCCACAATCCCCATATTACAACACAAGAGTCACTTAGTGTCTTATGCACTGTGGGACATTATGAAGTCAGAAATCATTATCCAATAAAAGATCAGATTTATGAGGAGATTCACTTTGAGAGGAGGGGGTGAATGTCACATTGGTCATTAATTAAGTTTTAAAATCCTTCACTGAAGCAGCCTGAGAGAGAAATGACACGTCATCCTCAGTTCATTGTCTCCTACAAGATATACAGGGACAACAACTGCAACGTTTATATTACAATTCATAACCCCCAAAAAAATCTAAGCTGTTGTTTCCCTCTGCTTCCAGTTTGTTCCATTCAGAGACTACATCGACAGATCTGGCAACCAGGTCCTCAGCATGGCCCGGCTGGCTAAAGACGTCCTCGCCGAGATCCCCGACCAGCTGCTGTCCTTTATGAAAAGCCGAGGAATTGAACCGCGACCGGCTCTCTCCACCTCTCCGTTACCGGGGCTACACCGGCATATCTGACCCCGACACTACCACAGCCACTCATCTCTCTCTCCCTCTCTCTCTCTCTCTCCCTCTTTCCCCACTCCACCACTCTGCTTATCTACTCTCACAATTATTTGTCACTTTAAAAAGGAGCAGAAGGATCGACCCGTGACTTGCCCTCTTCCTCTCTTATCACCCGTGAAGCTAAACAGGCACATCAGAGCGACGCAGCGGGCACTCATCCCTGACTCACCTGCTGTTGTTCCTCATCTTTTCCTCTCTAACTCACCCTGTTATACGGCATCACTTCCCATTTACCGTGTGAAAGACCAGTGAGACTGAACCATGACCATCCCTTTCCTCCCCACTGATTATCATTCAGAGTCTGACTTTTTGAATTTGTCTGTTAGTTCCCCTCAGCAGACACTTCTCTTTTTTTTTTTTCAAGGGGAGGTTTTAACATGTGTCTTTGTCCTCAGCAGCGTTGACTATTCTCTTATTTGGCACGAGTCCCAGAAGCGCAAGAAACAAAAATTGAATTGAGGCTAGTCCCTAAATGAAAGCAGAGCCCTTGATGAGCAATATACACCGGCTTGATTAGGTGCTTTCGGGGGGTATCTCTGGCTATAGTTTGACTGTAATTCATTGGAGTAATTGGTCACCATTATTATAATACTTTGCTATCGTCAATATCATCGAGCCGCGCCAAATCTCTCTAGCAATTAGTTTAATCCAAACAGAAGAAATAGAGGGGAGGAATCAGGGAGACTCTCGTGTGGACGTCATACAGAGGGGTAGACAAGTGTTGGCAGGTCTAGTGTGGGGGCTCCAGTCACATGTTCATTATTACCCGTCACACACACACACACACACACACACACATACACACACCTCTGTGTCTGCCATGCCACACCCACCCTCTCTTTGCCCAGCATGGGCTGAGGCTGGGTGCAGATTCCCCCCCGCTGTTAGAGAAATGCCAGTCTCTCTGGCTGCCCCTGCAGAGAGGCGGGGGAGGAGGAAGGAAAGAAGAGACGGGGAGGGAGGGAAGAAGGCGGAGGTGGGAGTAAACAAAAGAGAAATGGAGGTGTAAGAGAGTGAGGGAGAAACAGAGAGAAAAACAAATGTGGAGTGTGGAGGAAAGAGACGAGAGATGGACAAGGCAGCGAAGAGACAGACAATAGCCCAGCGCTGTGTTCAGTTTTAGTTTGAATAGTCTTTGTGTATCTCAATGAAGGATAAATGCACATTCTCCAAAAAGCAATATTCCTGACTTCCAGTGTAACGTTTGCCCTATGCATGTCCCTCCCTCTCCCTCTCCCCCGCTATGACTTGACATTTTATTGCCAGGCAGACTGAAGCCGTGTACAAAGTGGGCAAAGTCTGCCACCTAGTGTTCACGCTTTGTAGAGCTGGGTATCTTAATTATGCATGACCGCTGTACATTCCTATACAAGCTCACACAGTGCAGACGCATGAAACTTATGCAGCTGACTTTACTATCATAACACAGCACAGTGATTCCAGGCGTCCCAACAGCTCAAATAACAGAGAGAAAACCACTCTGATGGTTTAGGAACTACAGACATCTTTGTTCTTATGACGTGAAATGTGTCGCTTCTTGAAGACGTTCTGTTAATGTCAGTGTGATGGTGGTGGCTTAGAGGGGTGTTTAATGTGATGTGTAAGTATATTCTTTTTTTATTTTTTTCTTTCCCAAATGAACTTGTACAATAATTAGTTTAATCGTCAAGATTTTGCATGTCGGGGAAAATCAGTGTGTTACAGTGTTGAAGTTGGTGTTGTCATTGCAAATGATTGTCCAAAAAAAAGAAAAAGAGAGAGATATGAATATATCTCAAAGTAATATGCATCCTTCTTGTGTCACTGTACATTTTCATTTGTCGACCTCAGAGCTAACCCGTGTGGGCAGTGTCTTGCAGAAACCTGGTTTATTCATTAACTGAAGCTTGTGAATTTCCCCCCATTGAGAGACATGTATTTTTGATATTTTGCAACGATGTGGCCTGTTCTCACGGTCACCAAATCCAGACATGTAAGGTCTCTGCAAGACACCTGCGTATCAGTGCACACCAGCCTGTAGTGTGATTTTTGTACAAGAGCATTTTTGTCTCTCTTATCTCTGTCCGATGGCTTTATTAACACGTCTATATTCAGCATAGTGTTTAAAACATGAAGATGGATAAGGTTAGATTGTATATATAGTACAGTACATGATGAAATATGTTTCCCACTCGTTTGCTTACAGTAGAGCTAAAAGAAAAGAAAAAAAAAAACTTTTAAATTTGTGTCTCTAATAATAAATCTATATTGTATGTTGACGTTTTTATGAATGTCCAACTAAGAAGAATGTAGAAGTTTGAACTAGAAACCCTTAACTGTTTTGACGAATATCTTATCGTATTTTGATATGAGGTTTGACTAAGTTTGTGTTTACTCATATCTCCTGAAGTTGATGAATTGCATTACAATATTACCAAACATAAAGCGACACAATCTGATCGTTGTATGTTGTTGTTTGTCCGCAGAGAGATTATTTAAGGTGGCAAGTTGACGTTATTACGGTATCCACGGTGATGATTCATTCTCCAGCACAACACAGCGCTGAGCTGCCTCCCGTCAAACAGACTTATAACTGCTTGATTCAGTAAACAGATTAAAGCACTTTAATACACAGAGCTATACATAATGGTGACATGTTTGCCTCAGACCTGATTTCTTCGCTATATCGCCTGTATCTACTTCCCTCTTGTGTTGAAAATAAATATATACTTCCTGACATAGAGCTGTGATATAAAGTCAATTTTAACACTTCTTCTGAAAAAAAAAAACATTTGTAGCGTCCATATCATTTGTTTTCACCAGAAGGTTGATTTTATTAGTAAAAGTAGTGGAAAGATCCAACATCTTCTTATCACTTCCTGTTATGTTTACTGTACAGACAAATATTTATATCCAAGTGAAAAGGTTATAGATATGAATTGTGTTTTGACCATCTGTTGCATCCCTAGCTGTGTGGATGTTCTTCTGTTCTCGTTAGTGGCCATTAAGATCAAAAGCTGCTTAATTTACTGACATTATTCCATGGCTGAATGAGTGAGAGGCCTGTCAGGTAATCACAGAGTGAGGGATGATGAAATAAAATACTGAATAATACATGACATGGCAAAGAAGATTATGGAAACCCAAACATTATACACCGATATGAACATTTAATTCCAAAATCATTAGTATTAATCTGCTGGTGTAACAAACTCCACACTTCTGGGAAGCTGGAAGTGCTCAAGTGGGCACTGAGGCCTGGCTACAAGTCGGTATTCCAGTTCATCCTAAAGTGGTTGAGGTCAGTGCTAGTGCCGGCCAAAAATAAACGATAGGTATTCCTGCGTGTTAAACATCAACCGCTTTAACCCGCAATCTAAAGTCTGAGACACTGACAAAAGCTTTCACTCGCCTACTCGCCTTTTATATGTTTTCAAACTAACTGCCAGCAATGAACAATCTTTAATAGAGTTATAAACTCACTTGAGGACTGTGTGACAAAGTTTAGCTTTAAGCAGCGCAGGTGGTGACAGACTGACACGTTTCCCTCTCAGGGGGGGTCACTGCCGTTCAGGACTACAAACTCGTGAACTCCTCTCTGCTGCTCTTGCACATAGTCGCTGCCCTCAACACTTCCTGGACACACCGAACTGCAGCCGAAGAATACCAGGGAGACCGAGTGAGAGCTTCAGGGGCTCATCCGATACGCTCATGCACCAGAGTCAGGCAGTAGACTCAGTGCTCGTTAGCCTGTTAGCTTGTTAGCTTATGGATATTACTCCTGATTCCCGCGGGCCTGCAGACTTAAAAGAGCTATTGGTTTTGCTATTGCTACATAGCCAACGTTAGCATTAAGAGCTGTTTACTTACCAGTCTACTCTGAACTAAATGCTCCACTATGTTCACCTGCTAGTCTCTAACTTTGCCTGGTTTAGGAAGGTAGCATACAATGTTCGTGTGTCAGCTTTCTCACTGGAAAACAGCTGCATGTGTCTGGAGACTATGCCGATGAGAGAGGTGAGAGAAACCTAAAACAGGAAAGTTTCAGGCCGTAAAACCAAAACAATGAGAGGAATGACACTAAAATGCTCCACAGAGCTGAGGGGAACCACTCGGCCTGGTGATAAATCTGTGGGTTTGTCACTTTGAGCCCCCACACCTTTCCACACAGTCATTCCATACCATGATCCATGGTAAATGCAAATATGTGGATTATAGGAGCTTTAATGAGTCAATTCAAGTTAAGTCAAGGGGCTTAACAGTCTGCACAGCATTACAACATCCTCTGTACTTAGACTCTTGAATTGAACAAGGAAAAAAAAAAGCTTTAACAGAAAGAGCAACAGAGGAGGGACAGACATGCAACAGTACATTTACAGTGTGAACAATCAGGATGACAATATCACAGATTGTAATCATTAGTGAAAAATATGATCCGGGAGAACAAAGAGCAACTTCCACGTGCCGCCAACAGATAGGAGCTGAGCCACACGACGCTCCTACACAAACACACAAGAGGCAAAACCAAGCAAACAGAGTCAATTCAACCATATCACAAACAAATGTACCCACTTCACGACAGGACGGATATGTAATGATCTAACGAACGTTGTTTGTCTACTTTTCAAGATATTGGAGATATCTCCACCTGTCCAATCAAGTCAAGACAGTTTTCAATACAGCTCCTACTCACATTTCTGTAAAACTGACATAATAATTACAACAAGTGACAAAATGTTAGCAGTGATGGATTACCAATCGACCAATCTGACATGTTTGCAAGTTTATTGTCCATCCATTCTAAAATGATATCAAAAAAAGGAAAACATGGCTAAGCTAGCTGTGATGCTGTAATCACGCACCATAGTGCTTTGAGCTAAATGCTTACTCCAGCATGGTAAAATGCTCACAGTGACAATGCCAATGGCATTTTATCATGCTAAAATTAGCTAATTAGCACTAAACACAAGATCAAGTTGATGTTGCAGGTATAACTTGTCAAGGTCAAGTTAAAATGTTGACCTGATGATGGCACTAGATTGAAATAAGGAACTGCCAAATTTTTATTACGATTCATCGCCAGAGGACTATGAATGTGGGCAAGATTTCATGGCTTTACGTCCAATAGTTGAGGAGACAAAGAAGTGTGTGGCTAAAACATTAGTAATGAGTAAAAATGTATAGATGAGGGATTAAAACAGTTAGAACAACCACATGATCTTCTAATAAAAGCACAGACACAATTCTCCCAGCCTATAAATCCCTGCATAAGGATTCACTGAACAGGTTGCTTATTGCTGTGTAAGTGTGTTGTTATGCAGACACTAGCAAAGTGGAGAAAAAGTGACTAAACAGATCACAGCAGTTGCACAGAGGAACAGTCAGTGCTGGACATGCTGTGACAGCCTATTAAACATAATGACTGAAAGAGCCAGAAGAGCAGTTCTGCCTGGATGTAAACATGCTACTAAAGGTGGTGTTTTGAAGGAGGCAGGAGTTGAGGAGAGACAGGAGGAGTCAGAGAGGCTGAGTAGCAGCTCAGGAAGTGAAGGACCGCATTGTAGAAACTTTAAACACAGTGGAACGTGACGGTGGGTATGTGTCAAACACTGATCGCCTTTCATGCACCAAAGATGATTTCATTTTCATGTCGCCAGGAGCACCTTGCTCTGCCGCAGTTCTGGACAACAACAACAAGCAGATGCTGATGTCATTACAACATGCTTTTTTTTTTTTCTTTCGTTCGAAACAATTTTTTATGAGTATGTGGAAAGAAAAAAGGAACAACATCTGGCAAAAACGTGTGTGTGTTTTTTTTTTTTAAAGGGACTTGAACAAACCCGGTTTTGTGGGACTTTGGGTAATAGGTCAGAGAGGCTTAGCTCAGGGAAACTTTGGGCAAACATAAATGAAGCCTTCAAGCTTGAAAAAGAGGAAGAAAAAGGAGGCACACTTGAATTTCGCAGCTTGCTGCTTGAAGGCTTCTAGAGTTGGACAGACTACTGTAAGATTGTGTGTAACGCTTTTCAAAAAAATTGCTTTAACTACTTGTCTCATACAAAGGCCACTGAGGGTTTTGTGCAAAGTGGTTTCCTCAAACATTAACTGGAAGTGTAAGCTACGCTCAGTAAGGCTATATGATCAGTTCTGACAGTATTGAATGACTGTGTTTAATTCAAAATGACATATACACTGTACACACTGCAAATTAATGTTGAGTAAATAACCAGGCAAACAGTCGTGTCGAATTTTAAAAGACTCAATAAAAGGTACCAGCAGTATTACCAATAACAACAACCTACCCTTTCTGTTTTTCCACTTACCTCACCCCCGAGCTGCTTTATAAAACAGCGTTTTTGTTGTTGTTATGCTGTCACAGCTGAGAGGTGCTGTGGACAGAGTTATAAACCAAGGACAAACATGTCGGCACAGTCATACGCAGTCTAAGTCCATGTAATGTCTCTCCTGAGGGGCTGAGACAAAATCTGTGTTGAGGGAATAGTTTGATATTCTGAGAAATACAGTTATTTACTTTCTTGCCAAGAACTAGATGAAGAGACTGATACCACCCTGAAGTCTGTGCTGTGAATATCAAGCTATAGTCAGTTGCTTAGCCTAGCTTAGCATCAACACTGAAGGCTAGAGGGAACAATTCACTGGTGCTGTCCAAAGTAAAAAGATCCATCTTCCAACACCTCTAAATTGAACTAATTAATGCATCATCTGTTCACATTTCATCTGTTTAAAGTGATTTATTTGTAGGTTTGGTGGTGGTGATCGTCGCTTGACGTGAGCTTCAGATAAGACAAGGTTATTATACGCCCTCTGACCACCGCTACGTCTTCAGGGCAGATTGGAGGCTACAGTGGGTCACTATCAAAAAGTTATTAGACAGGCTGGGGCTAGCTGGTTAGCATGCTAACTTCAGTTGAAGAAAAAACACAATAGAGACAAGAGTAAACACTGGCATTGCTTTCCACTGCTGGAGACAGTTCTTGTTGATTAAAGGAATGAAGTTTGACGCTGAACTCATAATGTTTCCCTGAGACTCTACTCTAGACTGGTAAGTAAACAGCTGTTAATGGTAACGTTAGCTATGCAGCAATAGCAAAACTTACAGATATCTCTTTTAATCCATTCAAAAACCCAAGAAAGAATTAGTCATAACCCCTTGTAAAAATTCAACTTGTCATTTCAATACTGGAACAAACGGGATGCAACATGTTAGCTAGTGAGCTTGTGAGGTGCTGGTAGGATTTCGTTACCGTCACACAGATCCAGGCTTGTAATTCCCACCTACTTCCGGTCATGCTAAGCTAAGTTAACCAAGTGCTGACTTTAACTCTATAGGCCATTCAGTGTAGAGACGAGTGGTGTCAGCCTTCTCTCTCAGCAAGAAAGCAATAGGTGCACAAAATGTAACCATTTACTTTATCATCTAGATTTTGAAGATAAACCTTGGATTATTTAACACTGAAAACAATGGGTTAACAGTTTGTGGTATGCCACAGGTTGAGCTCCCACTGCACCTATTTGCTAATAATATATTCACTTACTGAAATGTGAGCTGGTATTTTGGATCATCCACTAAATGGACAGTATGTTCTGCCACCATTGCTTCAACAATTATGTTAACAGCATACTTGGATGACTTCGCATCTTCCATTTTGTATTTTCCTCATTTCAGTCATTTAAATCCACTCAATCTTCATTGTGAGCAATGCAGTGCGCTCCAAAAGTGTTTGACAACACTTCTCTTCCTCATCACCGTCTCTTGCCATCACTGGAATCTGTGAATAGGCAGGGACATAACTTAAAGGCATTAAATCATGAGCTGGCCTCTGTGGTGTACATACTGATGCAAACCATTTTTAGATTCGAACAGACAAAGGAGGAAGGGGATATTTAATACCCCTGCTTTGGAGTTTGAATAAAGGCAATGCTTTGTTCTCTGTGTCTGTGAACGGTTTGGATTAGGACTCCAGATCCAGGACTTGGAGGCATGATGAGACTCTGAGGAGCAATAGCCATGACAGCAGTGTTTAACACAGAAGCCTCTGTCCTGGAAAGAAAGAGAGCAGTATCTGGGAAAACAATGGTGGTGGATTCATTCTTACATTTTACAGCATAGTACATCGCAGCAGGAAAGGGTCATGCCAAGGTATAATTGTTATGATTTTCATTATGTTGTTTATTGTCAACATTTGCCTCCCTGTATAATCCAGTCAAAATAGAGTGTAGTAATTGAAAGGTAAAAAAAAAGAAAGAACTTATTTAACATCGGACAATGGGAAAAGTTGAAGAGATACGTAGGAAGTCCACAAAATATCATAATTTTAGTATTAAAAGGTCCAATATTTACACTTTTCCTGTGTTCCTGTGTTTTATTTGAAGTGTTGATATCCATAAGAAAATGTATTTGTGGTTTTAAGCAGACTGAGCCTTTCTGCTGATTCGCTGACTGTTTTCTGAGTGAGAATAAAAATACAGTAGATTTCAGGTAAAAAACTAAGAGGAACGAAATCTTGCAAGGTTGGACGGTGGATCCAGGGGGGCGGGGATAGGGGCATAGCTGAGGACGGTGACTGCTTTGTTGTGACCAAGGGCGTAGGTTTGGTCTCAACATCGGAAGGGACAGTTTATTAACATATAAGATCTGAATTTACATAAGGGCATGCCCATAATCAAATGTAATATATGTACATGTATTGAATTTCCATATATGAAATATATGTACATATGAACTAAAATCATATATATTTAAAGTTTAGCTTATATATGTAAAAATTACATATGGAACCTGTTAGAAATTGGAACATTATCATATATTGATATGTAAGTCTAGCTAATAGAAACATGTATTTTAGTATGTCTGTTTATATCATAGACATATATTACATAAATATATATCCATCACAAAACCTGTCAGTATATGTTCATAGTATATGTGTAAATATGAAAAATAGACAAGTATATTTAAAGAAGATTAAAATGATAGTATTAAAAAAATCATATAAAAACATATACAATTTGAATAAACATGTTTTTTTTATAAAGTTGCATTTTATTATGAGTACTTCATGTATGTTATGAAGTTATATTTTAATACAGTATATCCAGAGGATGTACATATGTCATAATATATACTCTTATAGGTGACACATATGGTAACATCACCCTTGATACATGGACAAACATGTCATAAGTCATAGTAAACTAAGGCATAAAAATGTCACAGTATATTAAGGCATAAAAAATGTCAGTACAGTAGAGCATAAAAAGTCACGGTAAGGCATAAACAGTCATGTTATAATAAGTCATACAAAAGTAAGGCATAAAAATGTGAAAAAACGTCATAGTATAGTAAAGCATAAAAAGTGGTAATATTCCTAATGACATTTTCATGGGAATTTTCGACAGAGAAACAGCTCACGGTTTGTTTGTTTATGCTGTAAGTACATACACTAATTGCTAGCAAGTGTAAGTATAAGTGTATTCCCCCAAATGACAAGTTACTGATTCAAAATGCAATAAAGTCCTGTAGAGTTGAGGGCGACTGTAGAGTCAGGTGATAATTATCTGCCATTTGTCACTATAATCGATCCCATTAACATAAACGTAACCATTGTTAATATATAAATACTGATTACAGCAGTTTCAAATGAAAATTTTAAACCAAAATTTTTTTTGAATGAAATAACAAGCTGCCTAAACTATTTATTTGCTACCTATAGCACTTTACCCCTCTTCAGGTAATAAACCTTGGACTGAGAAAAGCAGTCAAATGAAAGGAAAACAAGGCCGTCTCTTATGCACCTGATCCTCTTGGCCCCCATCCAGTTGAAGGCATTAGTAAAGACAACAAAGCAGGGATATTAATCTCACAGCAGGCATTATGTGGATTTTGCATATTTTGGTGCCATCGGTGGTGTTTGGCTCTGAGTAATCTGCCTTTCCTCCACATTAGCATCAGGTATTTATCAAACACCCACTGACAGAGAGAGATGACACTGCTCCATTTATTCCTTTAAATGTCCCATATTTTTACACTTACATCTGTGCAGTTTATGTGTGTCTATTAAACACTTCTGTAATGTGTTAACAAAAAAATAAGTTTTATTTGATTTTCACCTGCTTTTCTTTATTTCCCAGGCACACACTCAAATTTTTCTCCTAAGTAGAAATAACTGCCCACAATAGCAAACACTCTGATTGGCTCTGAACAGATCAACTGAAAAGGCAGCCTGAGATCAGATTTGGCAGAAGGCTACGGTGAAAATGGCTGCAGGGTCGGTAAGATGCTACATGTGGATCATAATATACATACATTTTAAACTGCTCACCCAGCTCTGTGCTGATCATCACACTTTCATCCACCCTGACAGAAGCCACACCTCTGCTTACCAATCTTTCTGTTCATAAAGGAGCTATTTTCTATTGCTACATAACCAAAGTTAGCATTAACAGCTGTTTACTTTCATGTTCAGCATCATACTTCATTCCTTTAGCTGCCAATATGAGCTATCTTCAGCTGAGGAATGCAACACCAACGTTAACTCTGCCTCTATCACGTCTCTTCAACTGAAGTTAGCATGCTAACCAGCTAGCCCCGGCCTGTCTTGTCACTTTCTGATAGCCGCTCGCTGTAACCTCCAATCTGCCCTGGGGAGGGATGGCAGTAATAAGTGACTTAATATATTCACAGCTCTTATTTTACACCACAAAAAACACAATTAAACCCCCTTCTTCATAATCCACAAACCCGCAAACAAAGTGTGTGTAGCTGCATGTAGGCAGGTTTGTTGACAACAGAATTAGCTAAAGACCTTGAATAGCAGGTGATGAACTCTGACCTGTTAGTGTTTTTATAGGTTAAACAAATGAAAGGAGAAGGAGAACAAACAAGTGCAGGATATATGGATTGTGAGCAATTTAGGCCATCCTCTCCTCTTTCTTCTGTTTCTCTGTCTTTTGTCCTATTTTAAAACAGCAGCGATGACAAAAACAGTCAAAAACATGAAACCGTCCTCTAAATAAATATGGTGAGGAAGAGTGAACTCTGTTACGTATCATGTGCGTCATTGTGTCCGAATTCATGGTTCATTAACCTGTCTAACTCCCCAACCTTGAAACATAACTGCACTCACTTCTGACCAAAGTGTCATGTGTTGCGTCAGTCTACATCCACTGCCATCTCATCCCAACAGCCAAAAACTTCTGTAACATTCACCCATGATATTGCAGATATTTGCTATTTTCAGTAAATAAAATCCCGATTAAAAAAAAAAGAAAAAAGGAGAGCTCGACTGACACTGGGTTTTTTGAGGCTTATACCAATAGCAGAACTAAATTGATTGGCAGAGGTTCATTTTTTAACATTAACAAGAGCAAAACTTGAGATGTACAAATGTTAGCAGGCCTGGCTAATTAGCATATTACCCACAATATTAAACAAGCATCACTTCTGATTCCAAAGACCATATCCTTAGCTAATTACATTATTTTGTATAGATTTTTTTTGAGGATTTTCATTTCAAAATAATTCAGCCAGAGACAAAGTGTTCAACCAACTCACGGTTAAACATGCTAGTTAGCTAGTGATTGTGAAATCTGCTAGCACAAGCTGCCATTTTAGCCTGCAAGATCATTGGTAGCTGTCCAGAAATAAGAAGGCTCTGTCTCAAATCAACGGTCCATTGTTACTTTTACTTACTTACTTATTTGAGTGGGGAATCTACCACTGATATAATTTCAAATTTCATATGTCCTGTGTGAGAATGGGAAGCTTGACAGGGTCAATTTAGGTGGTTTGGG
Source organism: Seriola lalandi dorsalis (assembly GCF_002814215.2). Taxonomy (NCBI): domain Eukaryota; kingdom Metazoa; phylum Chordata; class Actinopteri; order Carangiformes; family Carangidae; genus Seriola; species Seriola lalandi. The sequence continues at coordinate 390,943 of NW_019524822.1, read as the reverse complement.
CATCTAATTTGGATGCCCCATTTGTAGTTTTAGGCACAACGTATTTGGAGAAACCCCAGGACAGAAATCTCTGGTGGGATTTTAAATCCAGTGTGGTCTCAAAACACCTTGAAATCCCTCAGATGGAGCTGGAGAATGTGGATGTGAAGAGGCATGTCTGGTCTACCTTTCAGCAACTTAGACCTGGATAGACTAGGAGAAAACTGATGGATGGATATTTTTTGGCATTTCTGAACTATAGGCTCAGATTTAAATTTAAACTCAAAGAGTCAGTGTACAAAAGTACACAAGTGTACAAAGAGAGAGTCTACAAAAGGTTATTTGCTGCACTATCCACTGCAGCTCTGTATGAATGGTTCTATACCCTTGGATGTGAGTCAGTCAGTATATGTGGGCAAAAGGCAAAGACACTTAATCCATTAAACAGGATGAGACTTGCCGCTGTAACTAAAAGCCAACTAAGCTGTCTAAGAAGTGCATTAGACACAGGAGGGGTGTTTGTGTTGATGGCAGTGGTAATGATTGGTTTAGGGGGGGTGGAAGGGTTGGGGTTCTTCGCAGCTTTATTAAGAGCTCATTGCATAACTCTCAGAGGGAATCTTTGTTCCCATCAACAATCTGCATTTTTACAAATATTTCACGCTGGTACTGTGAACGTCTCAGGAGAGTGTCTGAAAATAAATGCAATTGTCTCTGTGTGTGTGTGTGTACTTGAGAAAAACAGAAACTTTAGGCAAAGGGTGAAGTGTCCTGTAATAGATTTACTCCCCCACAAAAACACTTTTCTTGGAAAAATATTTTTAACATCTCCGGAGGAAAATAAATCATGACAGTTCACTGTCTGGTTTTTCCACTTTTGTGGCAGCCGTGCGATGATATATCCCAGTCACAACATGAAAATCACTGAATCAGGTTTATTGGTGTTTATATTGTATGTGTCACTGTCAAGAGTATCATGTCAGGAGAGGGGAAATAATCAGCTCTGACACAGCAGTGTAAATTCGGCCACAGACTTACTCCAATCACCCAGTGAACTGCTGCAGCTTCCTGTTTACATGACAGGTTTTAAAGCTGTGGGGGTCTGTGTCAGCTGGTGAGGCTAAAGCTGGTTACAGCTAAAACACTCTGCCCGAGATACCAAACAGTTTAGAAGAGGTAGGAAAAAAACGGTATGATCTAAAATCTGTGGTCAGTAATCACAACATCCAACTGCCACTATAAGCAAAAAATTGCAAACATTTACAATTACGTGTATGTTTTTATTTTTATTTTTGTGCCCAAAACGAATAAAAAAATCTTATCCTGCCTATAAAGTATTTACCCATATCTCTCGTCCAGTGCTTCTTGGTGAGAATGGCAGCTTTGTTGAGGGTATTGTCCGTGATCGTTACAAACTTGAAAAATGCACTCAAGAAGCGCATATTTTCCCCATTTCACTTTTGGCAAGTCGCAAGCATTGCCAGGGGAAATAAATCAATTTGATCCATTAAGTCCATCTGGGGCTTACATAATATGCATATGTGTAGGTGTTTGTGTGTTTGAATAGAGCAGCCGAAACCAATTAGTTTGTGGGGCAGAGAAAAGAACCTCTGTGGACTTGTGCTCGTGAGTAATCAGAGCCCTGCATTTCCTCAAGTACAACATCAAATTACATTTAAAAATATGTCTTGGGACCTAAAAGTGATCACAGAGATAACTCTAGTAAAGCCCATCCTAACAAGATACCAGGACTTCCTAATGTATTTAACAAGCCGACTATAGATATGAGCAAAGATGTAATCTGTGTGAGAAAACAGAGACGTGTTGACTGGACACAGTGAACTGCAGCAGTCCCGCTTCTCTTTTTGGACTTGGGCTATACGAGCAACCTGACAGGACCTCTGTCTGATTTCAGGTCAGAGTGGCTGAGATTTTGTTAAATGAGCCATGGTCCATTACATTTGTGAGGAAAGCAAAAACATTTAGAAAACAGCTACGGTTATCTCTGACGGAATCATGTTAGGTGTGAGCATTAGCAGCAGCGGCAGGAATCAAACAAGCAGGTCTTTTTTCCATGGCGGACATTTTGACTTGTCATAGCAGAAAAAGCACAGGTGTTACTAACAAAATTAATCAATGGCTCCATTCTTTTCAAGTGTCCCAGTACGCCATGACAGTGAGTCAGCATTACCAGGACCATGAAACTGAAGCAGTGAAATGGAATTTAGCCATCATTCATTTTTATTATTTACACCTGTGATTTTCCTTCAGTGAAAAGAGATGTATTAATACACACAGCTCTAACATTATTGTACTATGTTATAGATGTAGCATTAGTAGCGGTTATCATAGTAGCAATATTACTTCTAATTGTATTAGCAGGTTTAGTAGCATTAGCAGCAGTTGTAGTACCATTAATAGTTATGGTAATTGCACCAGCAGAAGTAATAACAGTGGCAATTGCAGTAACAGGAGTATAGTAGTAGTGTAAGTAGCACCAGCAGGAGCAGCGGTAATTGTAGTACTAGCAGTATAAGTAGTAATGCTAGAAGTCTAATAGTTGCAGCAGCAGCAGCAGTGGCAGCAGCAGCAGCAGCAGCAGTAGTGGTAGCAGTAGCTTGTAGCAGTGTTAGCTGTAGCAGCAGTGACAGTAGAAGTAGCTGTATTAGTAGCACCAGTAGTATAGGCCTAATAGAATTAGCATTAACAGTAGTAGCAATTTAGCCATAGGAGTATTGGTAGTATTAATCATACTAGTAATAATAGATGCGGTAGTGGTCACAGCACTAGCTGTAATACTAGTAGCAATAGCAGTAGGCTAATTGTTTTAGCAGTAATAATTGTAGTAGTACCAATATTAGCAGGAGCCTAGTATTTGTGATGCTTGTCGTAGCAGCAGTCATACTGTACAAGTAGTGGCAGTAACAGTAGCACAAGCAATAGCAGTGTAGTAATGTTGTATTGAAACAGCAGTAGTAGCATCAGTAGGCCTAGTAATGATTGCGTAAAGTAGTAGCAGTATAGCCATAAGAGTACAGCCGTATTAGTAGCAGTAGCAACAGGAATATCAATATTAATATCAGTAGTAACAGTAGCAGTAGTAGTAGTAGGCTTCCATAGGCGTCGTGCAGAACACACCTCCTCAGTGTGACATTGTGCATCCACAGCATAATAGCCAGTGACTGTGTGCTGTATATAAGTACACACTGAAACACTCCTGGTGTTTACAAGCAGGCTGAAAGTGAATCATTTATCCAAACATACTGAAAAGGTAATCTAACCTACGCAGGCAAATCAAATTAGGCTGGAGCCAGTAAAAGTTACTTCAGCTTAGCGGAGGTGTTTATATGAGGTCTGCTCAGCTGGAGTGAAAGCAAAACTTCTATTACTGATGTTATTAGGCAGCATGTAAACACACTCACTTACCTACTCAATGGCTCCCTCAGTCACTCAGCCACTCAGCCACTTATTCAGACATGGTCATGTGTAACAGGCAAAAAGCTCAGTGTGCTTTCTAGGGATCAGAGAGGACTCTTGTGAACCCAAATGTTGATGTTTGTGCTCTTATTTATTTCATCCTGTTACAGTTTAACAGCTTAAAACACCATAATGTATGACAAGTAAATATACAATATATTACTAATTTCTGCTGTAATATTGTATGAAAGCTAAAAAAAAACATTTAAGTCCTCTAAAGTTATTATAGCGGTATGGTAGAGACATGTTATGCTCAGGTGTAAGTTGTACACATCCTATCTCCTTCCCTCACTCACACACACACGCGCGCGCACACACACACTCCCTCTTTCCATTGACGCTAGACTCTGAGGCCGGCCTCCCTTCACCGTGAGCCAATTGCGACGTGCCGAGCAGGCGAGCCTTCATGAGCCGACCCCCTCATTTTACTGGTTTTAACATACACAGCTCCGTTCATGTGACGCTTAAGCGAACTACCAGTCCTCAGCAGAGAGAGAGTGATAGTGTGTGTGTGTGTGTGTGTGTGTGTGCGCGTGTGTGTGTGTTAGAGAGAGAGAGGAGAGAGGGAGAGAGAGAGAGAGAGAGTGGAGGTATACAGTTATGCAAAGACCGTGTAGTGTGGTTATATTGCCATTACGCGCTATTACGCACTGACAGCTACTTTCAGGAGAGGAGCTCTCAGCGCACAGGAGCGGGATTTTGGATTCCTCACATTTACTGGTAAGTGCATGAAGTAAGGACGCTGGTGTGATTTAATAGCAGAGCCATGCACAGTATGAAAGCATGGGTCGGTTTAAGTGAGTGGAGAGAAATTTGATATCTATACTTACGCGTGCTTGTAGCGACAATGTATGCTTTATGCATGCTGCTGCCTCCCTCTCAGTAAAAAATCCCTCAGCCTATAAAACCCACCATGTGTCATGTCTGCAGTTGTGTTGATATCTGTATCATGCAGAACTTGACTTTATGTCGCAGCCCGCAGGCTAGAACATGCCACAAATCTCGAGTTAATCTCCATAACTGGTTATTCATGCAGCTTGGTGAAGACCAGGAGCGCATCACACTGTCAAAGCGCCTCTGATGGTTCACGGGCGGCAGGGTTACATTAGGGCAAGTGACTTAGGAGTTGGCCCAGTCTGAGGTGTTCCCAAACTCTCTTCCTAAACTTTTTTTTTTTTTCCTTTTCTCCCCATGAGGTAGCCCAGGATGTTATCGCATAAGAAACCGTGTCTGAGTCGAATTTTGGCGATGTATCTGTAATTACATAACTGCAGGGAACAAGTGTTTTTGATATTGTGATGGCATGACTCGATTAAGTTTTTTTAATTTGATTTAATTTACTTTACTAAGTTCCCTGATAAAAACCTGGAGCCTGTGTCAGGACCTCTGAACGTCCCTGGACTTCAGCACACCGAGGGAAGCGCTGCTTCTCAGCTTTACAGAAGAGGGCGCACAATCATTTTGTTTTCACTATTTCTTTTTTTTTTGTGTGTGTGTGTGTGTGTGTGTGTGTGTGTGTTCGTTCATGCAATACACGTGTAGCCTTTTATGGTTTTAAAATGGATTGTATTGTCATGTTTAATCACCATAAGCCACCCACTGCATTTAAGGCCATTTGATTATGTCTAGCATTTTTAATCCATGTCCAGTGTAGACATGGTGCATTGTCTGCTGGCTGCTAGATGGATAAAAATAAAACACTAAATCCTTCACTCATCACCCCATTGAAATCTGCTGATATTAAACTGACAGACTGTGGTGACTCTTGTTCCACCGCAGGAAGTTTTCAGATTTTGTCTTTATTCTAATCTCTTTATACCTGTCCTGTAGGCTATTTACAAATGATTGATCATTGCAATGACTCAGACTGAGTTGTTATAAGGACGACAGGAGGGACATGAGTAGAAAGATGGCATTAAATGACAGCAGAACCACATGGCTTTAATGTTAGAAGTGGTGAGAAATGGGAACCCCTGATTCCACATGGTCAGCTTGAAGACTGAACTAGCAGCTGCAGCATCTACACACACACACACACACACACACACACACATACGGTCTTCAAAAGGAAAGTCAACCACGTGTGAAGGAAGTGGAATTTGAAGTGCCATCAGCTGCAGAGCTTTTGCAAAAGCAGCAGGTAGTGCAAAGGGACCAAATGATTGTTAACAAAAAACAAAAAAACTGTCAGTCAGTCTGCTGGTTGATTTATTTTCATAGAAACTGTAGGGACTGTGTGGTGAAACATTAACACTGTCAGTCTGACTTAAACTGGGAGGTTAATGTGCTGTCATGCAGGATTTTTGCAACTGCAGATTTTGGCATTGGATCGGTAATTACATAACTGCACGGAAGTACAAGAACCTGTTAATTCTGAAGTAACTTTTAATTAATATTTAATTAAAATCAGTCGTTTTACACAAACAATTGTGTTGTTTTGGCTGACATGTTCCAATTTAAAGATAAATTACTTTCATTGTAATAAATGATAAACACGATCGTTTTTCTTTTGCAGGAAGAAGTCAGAGGTTTTCATTAACATTCAGCTTGATCTTCAGAGCAGACCAGAGTCATCTGCCTCCATCCGCACAGGAATGGTGGATCACTTGCCGCTTGGTGAGGAGACCTTCCTGTATTACACCGGCTCCCTGGGGTCTGACTACAACTGCCTCTGTCGCCACGCCAATGGTGGCGTGTCGCCGGGCATCATGGTAACCGACGCATGCATCTACCACCACCACCACCACCACCACCACCCTTACCAAGGGGTGATGGTCTCCTCCTCGCCTCGCCTCTCTGAGGACGACCTCAGTGAGTCCTCCAGCCCTCGTTCGTCCCTCTGCTCCAGCCCTGAGTCCTCGTCGCCAACCTCGCGGCACGTTTTCGGCTCCAGCTACGAAAGCAGGAGCAGCAGGAGCAGCGGGAGCTGTAGCTCTTCATCAGGAGGAGAGAGTCAGGACAGCCTGCTGGACCTCCTGCTCTCACAGACCTCCCTCAGCACTTCATTAAGCTCTATTGCCAGCAACAGCAGCTCCCTTTCTTCTCCTCTTTCTTCCTCTCTATGCCTCTCTTCCCCACCCTTCTCTTCCTCCTCGCCTCTCACTGCCCCCCTTTTACCCATGGGCTTGGCCTGGGAGTCCAAGAGGGAGCAGCGGCTGAGTCTCCTCCAGCAGCAGGCCAAAGAGGACTGTTACGAGTTCCCCGTCTTCCTTGACGAGCTGCAGGACCCGGCGACGCTCCTCTTTCAGCCCACCCTGGAGGAGATAGAGGAGTTCCTCGAGGAGAACATGGTTGTGGCGATGGAGAAAGAAGAGGAGGGGATTGATGAGGCGATGTCACCGACATCAGAGGATGCTGAGGCGGAAGGCTCAAGGACATTAGCAGGAGAACTTGTATCAGTACCACATAACTCAGATCAGACTGTTCCTGTGGCTCATTCTCCTCTATCCAACTACACAGAGACCAAACATTCACCGTGTGCATCTGACATGGACAGCTCAACATCAACAGAGGATGCTAGTTGCATAACTAGTTCTAATTCTCCTATTAGTCGAGTTGATGGGATTAAACAGGAGGACTGTGGATCATCGCCTGCCTCATCAGAAGGTACCAGTGTCGCCTCAGGCGTCCCTGTCATCCTACAAATCCAGCCCATACAGATCAAACAAGAACCGAACCCCAGTGCCATATCAGATGCTGTAACCCAGCCAACCCAACCTCAGAAAACCACATCCCAGCCAACACAGGCCCCGTCGGATATCAAAATTGCCCAGCTCCTGGTCAACATCCAGGGGCAGACCTTTGCTTTGGTGCCTCAGCTGCTTTCCCCAACAAACATTAGTAGCTCAAGTAAAATGGGAAGCACCGCTTCATCCAAATTTGTCCGGATTGCGCCGGTGCCCATTGCCGCCAAACCCACTGGGCTCGGGGAAGGCGGGTTGGGTGGAGGTTCGGCTGCAGGGGTCCTCACTGGAGGTCAGAGGTACCAGAAGAACGCAGTAGCAGACCTTATTAAAATGCACAAGTGCTCTTTTCCCGGCTGTAATAAGATGTACACCAAGAGCAGCCACCTTAAAGCCCACCTGAGGAGGCACACAGGGGAGAAGCCCTTCGCCTGCACATGGCCCGGCTGTGGATGGAGGTGAGCAGAACCAAACTAGACCGCATGATTCAAATGAGTAAAGAGAAATCAGTCATTATCTGGAGAGGTGAAGATAAATTAGACTTAAATTTAGACCATTTCAGACTTACAGACATTGCAACATGGATCTAATTAAAGTGTGGATGAGTGGATGGAGATGAAAGGATAGATTGATGCAGTGTGAGCTGATCGATGTTTATCTGCACTGCGTATGTCTCAGAAGTTGATAACCCTGGTTACTCTCTGTGATCTCTGGAGTGCTGCACATTAGTTTGTTGTGTAAAGAACTGTGCTTTTTTTATTGTGGGGCTTTTAACAGATAAGACTGTGTCAAAGGATCTTAATCCGTCTTGTGCAAAAGCATGAAACTGCTGTTTCTGTGAACAGGATGAAAACCTTCCACCATGAATGGACTAAAACAGTACAACTGAACAAATGGTTCAACATCTTTAACTTTGTTCACAGAGTGTCTAAAAGAGCCAAAATATTGTCTTACAGTAGAACAGGAGAAAGGTTTTATGGGGGACGAAAAACCTGTTAAATATAGAGCAAGACAATTCAGGAGGTTAGATAGTTTATGGATGGGAGAGAATGGCCCATATTCAGGGGAGTTGTGTCCAAGTCTATCCAAGATGGTTACAGTCTGTTCTCTCCTACAAGCTGGCGCTGTGCCCCATTATCTGTGTGTTTTTGTACCATGGTGGAGTTCTAGATTAGATAGAGTGCCTTTTGAAGTTGCATTCAGACTTTGTCCCCTGTTAGTTATTCCACTTGTTTGCTCAGTGTCTGCAACCACTTCACATACACATATTCATGCAGCAGCGATACACTGGATCAACACTGACAATCAAGTCGAACTTTTTCACTTCAGACGAGCCCTCGTAACACCCAGGATTTTCATGCCATGATACATTTTTAATCTTTTCCTTCATCAAAAGTAATAAAATCCTCATTTAACCTTTTCTAGCCAAAGTACAAATTTCACCTTTTGGGCAATAAATGTATGTATAGAAGTGGAATCCATTGACCAAGGCTGTGTATAGTGTCTTGAGTGTGAGGGAGTGTGTGTGTGTGTGTGTGTGTGTGTGTGTGTTTCCACACATTGACAGAGGCCGGGTTAAGTTTGGTCAAACACTGTAGCTCAGTGAAACACCTGCAGGCATTTCAAATCCACCAGGTCTGACACAGTATGCTCTATGTCAGGGCTCATATCCAAGCATGTTATGTAACATCAAGTTGTGTTCTGAAGAGAAAAAAAAAAAAAAAAAAACTTAAAATGTCTTATTAAACACTTATGCTGTAATACTGTAAATCCCATCAAGCTAGCTGCTGCTTTAGAGGTGCTGGTGGGCAGATTTTTGACTGGACGGAGCCAGGCTAGCTGTTTCCTTATGTTTCCAGTCTTTATGCTAAGCTAAGCTAGACTCGTGACTCAATGATCCTCTTATCTCAGCAAGACGGCAAATAAGTGCATTTAATTGGGCCTCTTGAATCTTGAAAGTTTTCTTTACTGGGCAACTTCAAACATGTGAAGTTCCAAATTACAGAAATATGAACTGATAAGAAAAAAAAATGAACAGTTTCATCATTTATATCTGTTTATACACAGAAATCATGTAACGTGACAAAGCAGAAAGTTGATGCAATATGCTGAAATGCAGCCTTTTATAATGTAAACACACTAAACATTTGGAGACTAATATGTCGTCATCCGAGTCCTGTGATGTGAATATACATCCAGTTAGTGCGGATGCAGTGTTATTTTTAGTGCAGCATTAACTTTGTCATTGTGGCTGACACATGGATATCTACAATATTTGATAAAAATCTTGCTGATTGCAGCTCACATTTCGCTCTGCCGACAGAAACATACAACATACAGCAGTGGCTGTACTGCAGTGGACATTATTAGACAACATTTCTCTGGCATGATACATGATTTGAGATAGTCAGTGGATTGAGCAACTAGTCAAACAGTTCCTATCTGTCTAATTCAGATCTCATATTTTCACCACATCCTTGTATGACTCAACACATTCAGTCCGAGGAAACAGCCGCTCCTGTCTTTTGGAGTGTGTGTCCGCTCTTGTTGATTTCTCCATAGATCAACTATAAAAAGAAAACTATAAATATACCCCTACAGCTCTACTATATCTTAACCATACTGTATGTCTAACAGGTCATGGGAAACTACAGCTCTGATATGTGGGTGTTCTGTCAGTCAGTTTGCTATTGGACACACGCTGCATCCCTGCTGTCACATTTATTTTAAGCTAATGATGGTGTATTTTTACATTGTTGAAAGGGTTGCATTGATCTTTTTATGATCTGCAGACACTAAGGACGATGCATTTTTTCAACTGACCTTAAAAACACAATTCTCCCAGTCGTCCTAAAACTGCCCTTGTGTAGTCTTTACATGACAGCAGCAATATACTGTATTATACAGTTGCTCCCTCCTTGCTCCTCTCTCTCTCTCTCTCTGGGCCAGGAAATGGAGGTGAGCTGGGGAGTCAGGCGCCCCTTTCCCTCTGTAACCTTTATATCCATGTGTTGGCTCCTCTGAAGTAGAGAGGAATGCATTTCATTGGCTGGACTTCTACTTTATAACTCGGTGAAAGTTACATTTCATCCTTTGCCAAGTTGTTTTTCTTAAAGCTTTGTTATACTTTCATCCTTTTCTTTGTGTTTGATTGTAGTCTATGATTGTCTGTGAATCCAGTTCTGTACGTAATCTGAGCACAAAGTCACATGTAAACACTTATAGGAACACATGCAGGCAACACACACACACACACACACATATACACGAGTGTGCAGTATTTTCAGCTCAGACCTGCATGGTGATGTGTGCTGGACAGCTGGGCTCAAACCCAAACAGTTTACTGTAAAAACACAGTGATGATGTGTTTACTCTACGTCTGTCATCGGGGCAGCGGCTTGTTGTACTTGTCAGCTGATACATTCGTCGTTACAACGCCGTTTTGTTGTACTGACGGATGGGCGGTGACGAAGCTGTCACGGTTTGTTGCAGCTTTAGATTCTGACATTTGGAGCTCAACACAGAGGCAAAGAGAGAGAAGGAGGGAGTACTTACCTATCGGACATTAATGATGTATTATTGATCCTCCTGGGAAATCTATCTTCCCATTTTCTGACCTCTACGGGGAGGTCAGCGAAGTTGGAGTCGGCGTCTGTGAAGCTGGAAAGGATCTGGTGTCCTGCTAATAAACCAAAGGAGCTAGATTCAGTTCCCCTTTTTGTTTAAGAACTAAATCTTTTGGAAAATTTTATGGTTCTTTATGTATAGCTTTGCATGTACAAGGCAATCTGCCATTGGTTAGTGCAGTCATGCATTAATGTGATTTTTCTTTGGAAGCACACAGAGTTGGAAATTGAGCCACTCGTAAACACGGTGACAAGGAGACACAAAGAGCTTTGAGCTGATAAGAAAAAAATATAAAATCTCTGTTTGTGTAAGTTTCCAGGTGTGTAACCAACCTGATCGCCACACCTATCCAGGCTGTTTTCACTATGCTCTGCTGACTGCAGAGCAGAGTTTAGGGACAAGCTAGAACAAAACCTGCGTATGTGTTTCCCACAGCGCCAACACTAATATGTATAGTATGTGTCGTGCTACAGCCACGCCAAACTGCCCCGAGGACTTAAGCCACAAAACCCACAGTCCTCATGTAAAAAAAAAAAAAACACACACACACTCAAGTGATCAACACAAGTGCCCTCCATCCTCGGAGTTATGAACTTAGTGACCTCTCCAACAAGCCCTGGACCATACAGAGCAGAGAAACCTCACAGCTGTAGCAGGAGAGGGCATCAGTCTGTGGAGACTGAAGGCTGGCGCTCGATGGATCTTATGCAGAAAATGTGTACTTGAAGTGTACTTATTTGTTTAAGTCCTAAATGCGTGTTCTGTTGAAAGCTCCTCCCCAGCACAGTATGTTATAGTTGGGCTCGGGCCCAGTTTGAGTCAGAAGAATAGCTGTACATGCTTTGTATCATGCCCCGGCTTGAAGCTGATGCAGCACAGCTTTAGGGTGTAATTACAGCGAGGAACAAATGAAAAGTCACAAAGTAGAACATAAAGACACTGATGTGGGTTCTGATTTTTATTTTAATAAAGGACATGCCTTATAAAAGCATTTTCACAGGAGTCAAAGAATCGTAGCATATTTGAAGCAGCTAAAAAGGTATCTGAAAAACAGCAGTCCTTTTATTCTCCTGTTCTCTAGCAGTGAACAGCATCTGTGTCAACAGGTGATCAACAGAGTATTTGGACAGTTGCACATTTTCGTTCTTCCGGTTCTGAGCTTCAGCACATTCAGTTTGAAATAAAGAGAATAGCACAATGCAGGTTCCATAGAGATGTAACGTAATGATAAAACTAATAATAATAATAATAAGACTAATAAGGAGACTAATAATAATAATAATAATAATAATAACAATAATAATAATAATAATAATAATAATTGTAGCAGTGGGTCTTGGGTAGGATCAGTAGGTGGTCTGCAATCCAGACTCTGCAGCTCCAGAGGCAGAAATACCTGCAGAGACCGAGAGCGGCATAAAACTACAGGAGGGTATATGGGGTATGAATGTGTACAGATGGAGAGGGAGAGGAGGAGAGAGGAGAGAGGTGCATCATGGGAAGTCCCCCGGCAATGTAGGCCTATAGCAGCATAACTAGGAGCTGGTTCAGGCAAGCCTGAGCTAGCCCTTCCTATAGGCTTTATCTAAAAGGAGCAGCCTGGTCTCTGTTTTTTGACACTCACTGGTGGTTTGATCCTGTAGTGAGGTGGTTTACAGTCCTCTGAGTTTATGTCTTCTCTTGATCATTGACACGGTAGCATACAGTATACGCCTACATCCTTGAGAGCTTTCTCAACTTGCTGTGCAGTCATAAAGGCAAAATGCAGATCATTTTCTGCTTATCCACAAGGCTCGTACTCCTCAGTTACCAGCTCGTTTTCCATTTTCTAGCTGTCCAGCTTTTTTTTTACGAAACACCCAACTGTTGATTTTGACAAACCGACCATCTGTGATTCCTCTCCAATAGATAGTTGCTTTCTTTTATCCTCAGTATTATCTTCTTCACCTGCATGGTCACCTCTTTACTCCTCGTCCTGACAGACAACCCTGAGTCACGTGAGCTCCTTTGTGCATGAACTAATATTGAAACAACACACAGCTGCTCACAAAACATTTAGTAGCCAAGTGTCCAGTTACTTTTGAAGCTGGGACTTGGCACTTTAATCCAGCATCCATTATTTTATTTCGAAACGTTTTTGTTGAAGCTCAGATACTGCAGAACTACATGTGTAACTGTATGAAATGGGGACTTATAGCTGCACTCCATGCAGTTGAGTTAATGATGACTCTTTAGCCATAATAGCAACATGGGTTTACACTGAGAAACATGCAGGAATATTTTATTATCAATTAATCTGTTCTTATAAACATTAATAAATTGTAATATAAAACAAGTTTTTATTAATTTCAAATAGAATATTATACAAGTGAAGTCTTTTGACTGACAGACTTCCCAGCATTCATAGTGAAAACTCTCCAGAGATCTTTTTGTTTTGTAGCGTGAAGAAAATATTCAAACTTGCTGTGTGTCTTTAATACATGCTAAATGAAGTCATGGTTGTTTCTTCTCAGAATAATGAAAACAGTGTGAACTGTTGCTGAATTCAGTCCCTACCCACGTACTCTTACAGCAGTGTGTCTGGGAGCAGCCTGACATGTTGTCTTTGTGCTCACTGTGGTACAAAGTGGCTCCGACAGGAGCAGCTTCTTGTTGAATAAAGAACACGTCAAACTGAGAAAATGGACTGAGGCGTACTTTACATAACAGGTCACATTAGTTATGTTGAAGTTCAAGGAAAAACCACAGGAGTTGAATGAATGAGCACATTTAAATAAATCGGATATAGCTTAAATCAGGATTCAACAAGAATAAAAGCGGGTTATTCTCTGTTATGTCTATTTAACTCTTATCTGAATGAACGTTCACCGTCAAGATGCAGGTGAAAAAGATCTGTAGGTGTGTTTGTTTTGAGGTTCAGCTCAGCTATAAAAAATGTGTTATCTTCGTTTTATTACCGGGCCATTAAAATGATGAATAGTGGGTTGTGTAATCCATGTCTTAGAGTGGAAATGGTTTGACATAACTGTGAGTGACGTCTTTACATCTCTTTGAATTATCACCTTCATGCTTTCAACCTGCTGCCGCTGCTGCTGGAACTGAATCTGTGTTACAGATTAATCTGATTTTAACAGCTTAACTAATATATACACAAAAAGTGGCGCACACATGTACAACAGGCACTACTGTATCATCCACTTAACCCTTCACTGTCATGATATCCAAGCTGGACGAAGCTCCATAGAGACCAGAGCGGAGCAGGGGCCAGGAATAGACCGGGCTGGGATTTGCAGTGCTCATGTGTTGGGCTAAATATGGGACGGCTCTTTGACTTCACAGAGAAGACGCAGGGCAAAACACACGTATAGCGTCACACCTCTCAGATTACCCTCATATAAAACCACATGACATAGCTTTTATGTTATTTGGCAGCTTGAAGCATCACAGCATTTTTTTTTAATGGAAGCCCTGCATCCAAACAGACAGAGAGAAAGTTTTCCTTTGTGAAATTTCAGTTTTACATCACTAACTATTGTGATTAGGGAATTAAACAAAAACAAACTGGAAGTAAAGAGTGTGGCATTATTGTTGAAAAGATGTGCAATGCTCATCAAAATTCAAAAGATTTAATAGATCAAATCTTTCCCACAGGTTCTCCCGGTCCGACGAGCTGTCCCGACACCGCCGCTCCCACTCAGGAGTGAAACCGTATCAGTGCATCGTGTGCGAGAAGAAGTTTGCCCGCAGCGATCACCTGTCGAAACACCTCAAAGTCCACCGCTTTCCACGAAGCAGCAGGACAGGACGCTCTGCAAACTGACCCCCCTGACCCACTCTGACAGACTGACGCTAAGCAGGGGGGAGGGTGGGGGGGTGGGATGGTTGTTTGTGTGTGTAAGAGGAAAGACAGAAGAGGAGGAGGAGGAGGAGGGGGGTGAAAGTTGAAACACCTCTGTGCAGGACTCTTTATGCTTGTGTGCGTTTATGTTCAAATATGTACGCGTGACGTACATTCATGGTACTGTGATAATTTATTGGGTGGCGAGGAAAAGACTGTAAAAACTAAACTAAAACAGAAAACTGTTACTTGACATAACACCCTCAAAGGTGGAATAAGCTTCTTGTATATTACAACATTTATTTGTCTCTCAGATCTTTTTAGCTAATCTAATTTGAAGAAAGATTTTCTATTCAGAGTATTTTTTTACACTCTGAGATGTGTGCTAGTGCTAATGTGAGTCAAAAGCCTTATATCAACAAAGGTTGTAACACTGGGGGGTGTGCTACTATTTAAAACCCCCAGTTTTCTTTTCCCTTCCTGGAGCCAAATGTTGTTTAAAAGTAATTAGCAAAAAAAAAAAAAAAAAAAAAAAAAAAAAAAAAAAAAAAAAAAAAGAAAGAAAAAAGGAAAAAAAATGATCATCGCTTACTGGCTTGAATTTAATGTGTCGCTAACTGGACATTGTATTTGGAAGCATTGGGATTTCATTCTTTTTCGATAGACGGCAGAGTAAATGATGCATCGACATTCCTTTAGCTTTGAATCAGTCTCTTTGTTGCCTTTGGGTCTCGTTACAGGAAAAAAAAAAAAAAAAACACTGTAGTAACCTCAAACACAAGAACAGAGCTCATGCTCACCAACAAGGATCATTGCAATATGGGATTTGCACTAGTGCACATGAAATGTCTGGTTTCTGCCCATAGTGAGTATTTTGTGTAAGTGCACTCAAGTTCTATAACGCCTTTGTGTCATGGTTAAAAAAAAGATTTTTGTCAGAAGAGTTGTCGTTTTTATGGCCTTTTTGGATCAAAACAGAGTATTTACAAAATCCTGATAAAATCATTTGCTTTCTAGTTTTGTGCTGTTATGTGATGCCATCTCATGTATTACTTTATGACACTTTACTTACTTCATGTCACAGCTGTCAAAAATATGCAGGCTCAAATCATACAAAATGGTGGTGAATTCACACATGAAAAGTTTTGGCATCACTAACTTGAGCATCTCTTGCCAAATAAAGTTTTTTTTTTCCCTTTCCCTCTTCGTTACACAGAATTATTTTGGACTTTATTTCCCTTTTGTTGAGATCTGAATTGTGTGTCATTGAAACATCCGATAACAAATTCATCCAAGACCAGTAAAATAAATGCACTAAAGTAAGACTAAGTAACTTGATGAACAGCACCCGCTCATTTATCAGTCATTTACCGGATAATTGGGAATTCTAAAAACGTAACGTCACACCAGCCCAAGTAGAGAAGAGTCGTTGAACAAATAGACTCACATTAGCAAATATTAGCCACCAAAAGCTGCTGGTCATACCAGACCGAGTCAGGCAGTAACAGCAAAGCACTTCACTGTGCTGAGCTTATTAAGGGAGTATTTTATTACTTATGAAACATTTTATTTGTAAGAGAATGAAATTGATTTGTCATCTTTCAAAAGTTATATGGACTCGCTTTGATATATGGAATATTTTGCACCTGTCTTAGAGGAGGGGTCAAAGTTCGCTCCCACTGAAGCTGAAGTTCTTGAGCAAAAGTCTATTTTTTTTTCCAGTTCCTTCCATATTAATTACATGAGATGAAAAATTGAATGATTTACATATCAAATTTAACTGGAATTGTTTGTACTTGTTACCCATTTGTTGAGACTGGAATTCTATGCCAATAACAAATTCATCTTCATGTATCCCACTCGTTTTCTTTGGTTTTGCCCTGATGTGACTCGCTGCATATTCTTCAAACGTTGATTGAAAATTGAAAAGCATCCAGGAAACACTACTATCTGTCTTTGGGCTTCATATCAAATATCTTGCCACAAACTGATATGCCTTTTGTCGTCTTGTACTGTAAGGGAACAGTGACTGTTTTGCTTTTCTGTCATATTACATCTTTATGTATAGATTACTTTATTCTGTGTCACTCTGCATCTCAGCTGAATTAAACCAAACAAATCATTGGAGGGACACAAAATGCCTGCTGCACAGAGTTCAGAGATGGTTTCCTGTTCCATAAGGTCGAGGATCAGTTCACAAATTGAGGAAATTATGTTAAAATTTGAATTGAAATTCAGTTTTTTTTTTGTTTTGTTTTGATATGTTGAAACAAACCTTTTGAGTGTTGGGTACACAGCACCTGATGCTGTATGGAGGAAGCGTATTAACTCTGTCAGGCATTCCTTCCATACAATCAGAAGAAACACTTTTCTGAATGGGCTTGCTACGTGAGCCCATGAATGTATGTAAATACTGTATATGCATCTGAAAGGAGAACTGAAATATTCTTCTAGTGATTTCTGCGATTGTGAAAGATTTTTAAAAAAAATATGTAAAGAAAAATGTACATAACATGATAATTCAAATATATAGTGAAAAAAATGTAGCAACTGTTTTTTTTGTCGGGTGTTTACACGACACATTATTAAAAAGGGCTCATGAAATGTTTCGTGGTATGTCCATGGATCAGCATTTTTAAAAATACATATGTGCAAAAGCATTTCCTGATTTGCACATCAAGTGCAGTGTAGCATATTGTATTATGAAACATGTGATAAGTCATTTTCAAATGTGCTCTGTAAACACTGCACAAAAAGAGTTGCTAAAAATGTTATATTTTTCGCTCTTGTTCTACTACGTAAAACACATTTACAATAAAAATTTCAAAACTAATACTGTGTTTTGTATTATTATTATTATTATTATTATGATTATTATCATCATCATCATCATCATCGAAAGGCCAGCAATAATTCTGTATAATACTAAATCTCCTGCTTTATGTTGCTGTCCTTATGTTCCCTTTAGGAGGACTCAGTGATTTGGTTGGTAAAGTGAACAAAACTCATTCAGGCCAAGTTTCGTGACCCTGAGAGCTCAGAGCAACTTGAACACATGCAAAGAGACAAAACACAAAACAAATTCGGAAAAACATCTTTATCAATTTGACAACACATGTGCTGCAGATACTCTCAACACAGCAGTGTTTCCAGTGGACACAAAAATAAGTAACGAGGGGGGCACCCAGGTGGCCCACCTGTTAGATAATGATATTTATGGTACGTGCTCCGACATAAATGTCAAACATGTTAGGATTTAAAAACGGAATGGCAGCTGACAGTGTTGCCAAGCTAAATTAAGTAGCCTAGCGCTTTAGGCTAACATTAGCTAGCATTTTACTTTTGGCGTATTTTAAAAATGACTAGACAACCTTGGTTGGTTAATCATTTTTCTCACCCACACTTGTTTAGCCTTCTGCTTTTGTTTGTTCTCACTGCAAAGTCTTACTAATGTGACAACAGGTTGTAGCACCACAGGCTCCATTTTGTTCACGTCTGCTTCCCTTGTGAGGTCACATGAGATGAGATCATGTGACACGGTGCACATGCTGTGGTGTGCGATGCACCATTATTGTCAAATCTTGTGGGGTGTGCATGTCGGAGATTAGAGAGAAGATAATTTGTTAAGTTTATCAGAGCACAGCATAAGAAAAATTGTACGAGAAAAAAACCCGAGTATATCCTGAATTGAGCAAGAGAGTGTTTTTTAGCTCATGTAATAAACCTTTCATTTGTAAGAAGATGAATGTGCTATGTCCTCAAAAGTTGTGTATACTTGCTTTAATAGGTACAAAACATTCCACAGCCTCTCTCATGATGACACCCAGCGGAATAAGCCTCTCAATTAGCTCCTATTGGAACCGAATAATAAAAACAGATCTCGTCCACAAAGAGTGGGCTACAATTACTGTCTCAAAGATTAATGTCAAAACATCAAAGTACAGTAAGCTAGCTAATTACAAGACCGATCAACACAAACCACATATTCCAACTCATGATGTCCTGTTTACCAGACAGGCTCACGAACCAGCCGAGCCACAACAGCACTGAGAGAGAGCGAGTGTAGATTTACAGTTGCATAATGCAGCAGAGGGCAGATGCTTTTTCTTTTTTACTCTCATCTCATAATTGACTCTTTTATCAGTTGTAATTAGATGGCGAACAGCTGACTGTAAAATGAGTCCTTTCGAACTGAGAAATACAAAATCTTTAAAATATTTTGCTACGACTGCACTTCTACAACATTAATATGATAGCTGTATATTCACCACACACACACACACACACACACACACACACAGGAGAGAGCACAGTCTGAACATGCAGTCAGTCCCAGTGGTGTAACATTTCTCCTACTACTGACTGCTTGATGTTAAAGTCATAAGGAGACACATCCACTTTATTTTTGGTGTTTATCTTCATTTTAGATATGCAGGCAAAACATTTAGACAATGTAAAATGCAAAATGCTCTTAGATACACTGGCTGGACTTTATCAGTCTATCAAGTACAAACAATATCTGTTGCCAGTGTCCCTGCATGGCACCAAACCACACTGATAATAATATCAGTGAAGATATTAAAGGGTGACTTATGATGAAGCCACAGATATTTACTCAACTTGGGGGTTGTGTTGATCTCCTTGTTCCTGCGGTTGGATGTTTGGGCTTCACTGTGCACAGTTTGTTTTCACATTAACCCAGTGAGAGTGGAAAGTTTCTCTATGCTCATTGGAAGTTCGATGTGAGGGGGAGGCGGGCCTACAAGCTTGACTTGTGACATAACAGATGGTTTTGGATGTGTGAGATGTTCTTAATGTGGTGTGATGTAACTCGTGGGCATGTTTATGTTTTTATTTTTCTGGGTCAGACCAAAAGACAATTTTCCTGCCTCAGCTGGACAATAAAGCTCCTCTCAGGTCTGCAGAGCACTTCGGTATCTGTCAGCTCATCCTGTAGTTTTTGTTTTACAACTTATAATTTTAAATTTGGGTTCAGTCTCAACAGTTTTATTTTCACACACAGCACACAAAGTTAGCAAATAGCTGGTGATAACTAGAAACAGAAGAAAAAGAAATAGTTCGGGGTAGACAACATCCTGCAAACCCACAAATTGCAGTTTTCACACTTTGGGTTTTTTTTTGTATGGATTACAAAAACAACATAAAATGCAGTGTTACACACTGCGCAGCTCGAGAGCCTCATGCAGCTCGCCAAGCTTTAATTGGCGACTCGCATGGAAGCTAGTAATTATATAATAACACACCCAATGCACAATTCATAAAAAACACCCCAAAAGCTGCACTATTCATACACATAAGATAGCAGTATGTGGAACTGAAGACTTACCACAATGGCAACAACAATGGTGTTGGATGGGTAAATAGTTGGTTGGTGTGGTATGGCGGGAAACTCACCAATCTGGCAACACTGCACACTTCGTAATAACGTTAGTTTGGCTCTTGCTAGCTAGGTGATCAGCATGGACAATAAAAATGGCTCGATTTCTAATCAAACAAAGGCTGAAATCAGAGGACAGACACAAAGTGGTGCGACAAAGGAAAGGAAACGAGGACTTGGAGCATACAGCGAGAAGAAAGGCAGGAGCCAAACAAGATGAGCATAGGAAATTTGAAGAACAATGTACAGAAAAACTTGTAGTTGTCTCCACGGATACAACCCTGGTTGGTGTTCACCACGCAAACCAACCTGCTCCAGTTTCAACAAAGTAACTCGGAGCGCCATTTCAAAACTACGCATCCAAGATCCGACAAAACGTATCCTCCCGTCAGTGGGCTCATGAAGCTTACTGCTTTGCTCTGTGAACAGGAAAACCTGACCCACAGGAACTCCTGAAGCAGAGAGTTTAACTCAGGCCTCTTGAGATCGCATGGATCTAGGTTAGAGCAACAAAACCCTTCTCAGACTGAAAAATAGTAAAAGAATGTTTTTGTTTTGTTTTTGGCAACAGCAGAACGTTCAAAAACTCTGACAAGGACCCAGTAGCAAGTAAAAGGGATTGAAATTGTCTGACTCGACCATTATGAGGCAGAGAAAAGACATCAAGCACCAGCAGATGTTGCTCGGTTTGTGTGAGGTTCTTGAAGTCTTGCAAGTGTGCGCACATTTAGCACCTCAAATATGCGAGTGCAAAGAGAAAGGGCTTGGTGGTCTCATGAAAACAAAGAAGAAATGCCCAAATTTATGAGTTTTCACTGCATCAATACACCAAGAGTCAAAGATATCAAAACTCAGAAATAATGAATTCCAAATTTTGATGCAGGAAAAGTGCTCCAACGGTTCCCGAGCCTCCTCCCTCCTCACACTTTCACAGACAGCAGGGGGAAACGAACTAGAGTTGGAAGACCCACACCGGCTCATACAGCTTGCCCTTCTGACTGACCTCACCTGAACGTTCTGAACTTGCAGCTTCAAGGGAGAGATAAGCTTCGCAGCCACGTGCCAAAGGCAGTCAGCGCACTCCAGAATAAAATAACTGTCCCCAAAACTCAGAGCTATCACCACAAATGACCCATGACTGCTGCAGCACTTCAGCCACAGAGGATTTGTCGAGGCTTTGGGACGGATGAGGGGAGCTTTTGAATCAAGATTCAGTGATGTGAATGAGCACAAGGAGATTTTCATCTTTATTGAAAACCCCTTCCATGTGGCTATATCCTCTCTCACTCCGACTTTATTACACAGCTCTGCCCGTCTCATCATGCTGCTCTGCTGGAGTTTGGTGTCTGAAGACAGACTTTCCCACTTTGAAACCACTTGTACGAAAAAAAGTAATGTCTTTCTTTTTGAGCACATACATGACTCAGAGCATATTTTGAACGCTTCGTAAGGATTGCAACAACAAACTACAGCTATAACATGAAGTCAGTCAAAGGCAAACCTAGGATTGCATTGGCTGCATTACACATCTGTTGTGGGATGACAAATCCTTTGTTTAACAGTTGGGGCGGCTTCTGATGTTTTGTGGTGGCTTTTGTTACCTTTGGCTAGCTAAGCTAACCAGCTGCTATCTTTTGGTGCACAGATGAGAACGGTATTTGATCTTTTCATTCAGCACAAATGTGAACAAAATGCCAAACTACCCTTTATGGCTTTTTTTTCTTCTTCATTTTACTACCCACAACGTTATGCTAACAAGTTAGCTGTATAAACTATGTCAGTGTTTACAGCTTTTTGCAGTGCCCCTAAGTTGCCAAAAAAAAAAAAAGAAAATTATACAAGAGTTGTCTGAGATATTATACCTTCCCCTCCCTTTTAACATATTAGTTTTTTATTCACTCATGTCAAGAAACATTGCTACAAATGCTACGAGTGATTTTACCAGATGTATTTTAAAAAAGAAAAAAAAAAACTCAGGAAAGAAAAATTAGGATCAAACAATTCAAACATTCAGCACCAGGTTTCAAACGCGCCTTTTAACAGTAACTCATTCAAACATACCCCTTGTGCTTTGTATTCACATGTAGCTCAGGGAGGGAGACAAAAAAAAAAAAAACTGTTTCCCGTAAAGTTGCATAAGGAACATAAAGCTGGAAAACATGAGGAATGTCAATGTAAGATTTGTACCACATGGCAAATTTGCATGGAAATTATGCCCCCATTCTCTGCTCTTCCTTCAGGCAGACTCGTTTTCTGCCCACCACTTACCACCACCCCCCCACCCACCCCCCACCCTCTCCTTCACATTTTAAAGAATGGCTTTGGATGTTTTCTTGCTCCGAGCGTGTTTGCTGAGTCATTGTGTAAAAGCAGAGATATAGAGAGAGGTAACAGCTAAGAGCAAAAGCAAGCTGTGTGTTTCTACGCAGTGACTGTTGTGGATATAGATCATGTTGATTTATGGGCTAGCGCAGTCTCAGAGGCATTCTGGGATGCAGCAGGAGGACTTAATTCAACACATCTGGATCTGAACTACACTCTATTGGCCGCTCCTCTCAGGTTCAGCATTGAGGCTCCTTTCTCTGTTGATGTCCAGGAGTCTAAGCTTTTCTGAGAGAAGACAAAAATGCAGGTTTGTTATATTATCAAATACCAAGGCAAACTCAATCACTGGTTGCTTGGTAAAGCCATACTGAGCATGTATGAACAAGCAACAGCAGCAAGATGCTATATCTAAATGAGTATAAATGTAAAAAAAAAAAAAAAAAAACATTTGAACTTCTCCTCACTGCAAATCAAGTTGATTTAATTTAACTTGAAAAAAATAAAATAAAAAAATACTTGTTTCACTTATTCTGAATTTAATAAGTGACAGGGAGATTCTCCAAGGCATTAACATTACACGTTTATTGGCTACAGTCTTTACATGGTATATTTATCTTTCACAAATCAATTAAGAAACCATCTGAGAAACAGAAAGATTTAACTATTTAGATAGAAATTTTATATTTTAATATTTATTTTTCAACATATATTAATGGGAATATAAAAAGAGGAACAGGTGAGGGTTTTTTTCCCCAGTAGCTAAAAAGTTGCTGAGTGAAGTGAACAACAGCTGTGTGTCACTGTGTTTGAGGGAGCAGGAGAAACAGATACTGTACACAAATCTGAAGGTCAGACACAAGTTACCTTGCAGCAAACTACAACAGCCCATGTGCTGATTTGACATGTGGGATCAGATGATAACTGTTATGTAACAGTGCACAACTCTTAGCCAAGTTCAGACTTAGTGTGTGTATGTGAATGTGTGTGTGTGTGTGTGTGAGAGAGTGAATGTGTGTGTGTGGGTCTTTGAGAGAGCGAGAGAAAAAAAAAAAAGAGTAAAATGCTAAAGAAAGCACAAAAAGAACACATGTAAAAAATATGTTGCAACATCAGTGAAATCAGACTGTCAACAAGAGAGAGGCTGTGTGTGTGTGTGTGTGTGTGTGTGTGTGTGTGTGTGTGTGTGTGTGTGTGTGTGTGTGTGTGTGTGTCTCTCTCTATCTTTGCGAAGACCAGTTTGAGCTGTAGACCTTACGGAGTGAGCAGAGGCGCACCGTCAGGGGAGGCAAACCAGGCAACGTTTGGGGCCCCAAGGGGAAAAGGGGCCCCTGATGGTCCCTCACATTGGCACAACAACAACAACTACTGTAAACCCCCTTAAACCTCTGATAAAGACACTATACAGTACACTGCTGCTGCCCCAAAATCCCCTAAATGGGGCCCCTGATGATGTGTGCTGTAGCTAGTGTCTACAGACTGCCTGCATGTGAGGCGTTCAGGGAACATGTGTGAACTCTTGCATCTCCCGGGAAGTCTACGTGTGTGTGCAAGTGTGTGTGTCGGGGGGGGGGCTTCTTTGTTGCCTGTGTGCCCCCCCCAGAGTCTAGGATCACCGGTCCTCACAACTTCAAAGGGAACGCATGTGTCCTCACACACGTGTGTGTGTGTGTGTGTGTGTGTGTGTGTGTGTGTGTGTGTGTCCTTGTAATTTTGCTACATTTTCACACATTGCAATACTTAAAGTTTTCTTTTAAGACAATAATAACACTGTTTCATGTGTCGTCTACTCCACTATCAGCATTTGAAAGCAACATACAGGTTGAATTTCCAAAAGCTGCGTTCAATGTCAACATTATTTTTATTTTCATTCTTTTTTTGACGGTGAACTATTCTGTTTGTGTTTGTGCTTTTTTTGATGATGCTGATGAAAATTTAGAACATTAAATCCACCACAGCTGTTCACTCTGGCTCAGACTCTCCGTACAGTTCATCTCAGTTTCTGACCCGTTGTCAATATTTCTCCTCACCCTCATTCCTGGCTCATTGGAATGTGTTCGAGTACACGGTTCTAGATTTTGCAACTTTAGTTTGTTTGCAGTGAAAGAAAATGACATTTGTTTTTAAATAAATACCATATATAAAAAAAAAGGTGCTAAATAACTGAACAATATACACAGCTCCATTGCTTCAGTGTCAAACGAATAACGCCCATCACTGACTTTGCTCAGCTTGATTACAATGACGCGATTGGCCAGTGAGTCCGGTCCCGACACACACGCAGTACGCTCTGCACAACCCTGAATGACAGGCACAGAGAGGGGCGGTGAAGAGACAGGCGAGGATGGTAAAAACTTTATAGATCTTTTTGATTGGCCCAACTGTTACGGTTCGGTTTTCTGTTGGACCCAAAAGCAGAACACAAGACCAGTTGGTAGCAAGAAGTTGTGGATTTATTGTAATAGGTAGAATGGTTGCAGAGATAGGTGGAGCAGTTGGACAGAGGCTGAGGGGCTGGAGGGGTTTCCTGGAGACATGGAGATACAAATTAATGACTAGAGCGACCGAGAACGCCGTTACCACTGAGACAGGCTGAACAATCTGGTGATGAGGGGAGGGAGTGCCAGGCTTCTTATACTGTTGAGCTTGATGAGTTGATAGGAGGCAGGTGAGGAGGTGAAGCAGGAGCCAGGGAGAGGGAGTGAGCCACACACACACACACACACACACACACACACACACACACACAGACAGATGGAAGCAGGGGAAACAGGAAAACAAGCTAGAGTCACAGCCTAACAGTGACACCACCAATGTGGCAGTCTGAGAGATGGGTCCACTGTCAACACGTTTGTGAGCAAGAGAGAGAGAGAGTGAGAGAGAGAGAGAGTGGCAGATAGGGGCTGAGTGAACCAGTGCTTCACAATGAAATAAGATTTTACCAATTAGGAATACAAAAACAAATTTTATTATACACAGACCTTTTTCACCTGATGCGTGCCTGAAAAATCAAAGCAGAAGAAAAGAAAAGAAATTTATATATGGTGGTATCTCAGGTACACAATGTTCCTGTCCTCTGTTTGGCTATGCAGCTCACTGAGGTGATACACACACACACACACGCACACACACACATAACCACACAGTGTCCTGTCTCCTGGGTCCAGAGAAATGCCAGCACAGTTCATTTCATTAACCCGCAACAATGGGATTGGTAAATGATCCATTTTTTACACACATGGGTGCAAGCTGGAAAAACCCTCTCTCACACACACACACACACACACACACACACACACACACACACACTTACATGAAAAGACACACTCATCATCCTGCACACTTACTGTCTATTTGTATGCCCGGTGTTAGTGGTAAGTGTATACATATGTATATAAACACACACACACACACACACACGCTAACTCACACACATGAGGGAGTGAGGAATTCTCCCGTATGTCAACAATGGGAAGCAAAGCAGCCTGGTGAGAGCCAAGTTTATGACAGCAGGAGGGGATGGAGTCCACTCTCCAGCAATTTGGCTGCTCATGTGCTTCTGAGAGCATGTCTTACATAATTCCCACAGGACACTACGCAATGGGTGGACACAAAGTACCTTCCTGAGGATGGAACCACTGTAGCTGGCAGGGATCTTGCTTCGGTATTTTCATGACTGACTTCAGCTCTGCAGTTCCCCTTTCATGAGGAACAGCTTGAATGTGCTTGGCATGTGTGTATTGTTTGTGTTTACAAAAGATCCTCCTGACACAATGGTCTACCATGTGTCATAGATGGGAAATTTGCTAACTGGAACCAGCCGTCAGCAAAAGTGATCGACACATAAAAAAAAAGAAAGTTTGACTTTGTGGGTAAAACACAGATTAGCCGCTTCTCATAACCTGCATCCAAGTGAGTCGATTTCACATCAAACTGGTCACAGCTTATCGCAAATTATGTGCTTGTTTATGTGCAAAATAAGGTTCACTATCGCAGCATTACGATTCATGCTGTTAAGACATGGAAAACTGACTGTGGGGAGCGTTTTCGAGCCATTTTCAGGAGCCACAGAACTATCGGTTCTCAGTAAAAGCTTTGGCTTGCTCGTTTGAAAGAAAAAAAAAAATTTTCCATTTAGACTACTAGCAATTACACTTCAGTAGAAAGTAGTCTCCAGTGAAAACTGTTGACAGCGAGATCTGTGGATTTACCACAGGTCACTGTTTCTGGAAAGACATGTTGCTGTTGATCAGTGGTGAAACAAGTAATCCGATCCTTTACTTAAGTAGAAGTACAGAATTATTGTCGGCAAACTGTACTTAAAAAAGGAGCTATTTGTAAGTTTTGCTATTGCTACATAGACAAGCATTAACAGCTGTTTTACTTACCAGTCTAGTTGTGAGTTCAGCATCAAAACTTCATTCCTTTACTAAAGCTTTTCTCCAGCCTTGGAAAGCAACACCGAGGCTCAATTTAACAATGACACGAACATAGCATAATTATATTGTATTTATATACACTACTGTGGAAGAAACATTTAGCATATGTTTATGTCAATTTATTGTCAAATGTCAATAGTATCAGGTTCATAAAACATCACTTTAATGCATTGTTCCAGTTTGCATTATGCTTCTTTGTTTTCCTAATTTAAATGCAAGTGGAGAGGGAAAAAAAACAGAGTTGAAACTGCATGATTTTGACTCAATGATCCAACATAAACTTGAGATAAAGTAGTCGAGTGTGGTGATAACGTGTCTGTGAGATAACTGACACTCACTAAGAGAAGTAAAGCAAAATGAAACCTGCAGTTCAAAGTCAAAGTGTGAGTGGAAAAGTAGCATGGTATGCCAGAGACTGGTCTGTCAGGTTGAGAATTCATCTCCCTACGGCAATACACCGTGCCCTCGACTCACCTTGTCTACAAGCAATCATACCTCACTTTCTCTGGCCTCTCCATTTGTTGTGTGTATATATATATATATATATATATATATATATATTCATAAGATGGGAGTCTAGACACAGATAAAGCCCACCAACTATATGATAAACTCTTGGATATTTCCCTGCCTCTTCACAATATCCAGTTACTTTTAGTAACAACATCTGTCACCACTATCTGTCTTCTTTTTTATATTTTCTTTCCCTTCTTCTTTTTGTCCACATTAACATATGTTTTACATTTTAGGCACTGACCAGTGACGAAGGCAGAGTAGAGAAGAGAAATCAATCATTTTTCTTCCTACCTTCTTTTCCTATTTCTCTCTCCCTTCGCCAGTTTGTTCTGCTTCATTAAAATCACCTCTAGCTGTCGGAGAGTCGTTGGGGCGGAGGGCCAGAGAGGCCAGGAGCTCATGGGGTTGGGATTGGAGCGTGACCGCCAGACCCAGTCTAAAGACTTTCAAAGCATTTTTAACTGGTGTGACATACTGTAGTGATATCACTGGAGAGCATAAATTGTTGATTTACTTTAAACTAGTGAAAGCTCCTGGGGGACTTCGAGGCGTTCCAGTGCTAGATTAGATATATAGTCTCTTCAGCGTCTTCTGCATCCGTCAGTGTATTCTGGTCCTGGTCTTCAGATGCGAAGGAGCAGCAGATCCACTCAATTGTTTATGTGTATAGCGCCAGAGACCACAACATACGTTATATCAAGGCACTTTACAGAGTAAGGTCAAAACTTAACATTACAGAGAGAGAGACCCGAGTTTGAAACTTCAACATATGTTGCCCCTGCATCTTTAATGTTACTCTTTAAAATGACTGTGCCTCTAAAACTTTGGTCTGTGTCCCTAATGTCTACCAAACACAAGAAAGATTTAAGTCTGACACCCTCTCACATCTAAAGACAATGTGCGATATGGGTTTTTAGTCTCACACAGTCTCGCAGAATTTCCCTCTGAAATTGTTTCCCATCATGCACCTGGTGGAAATCTACAGGAAGAAAAACTTTTTTTTTCCCCCTGACTTTTTTCCTCTTTGAAATTGTACATTACTATTATTATTATTATAACTTTTATTATACAAAGGAAGGAACTCAACGTATAAGTGTGATTAAGTGTGATATGATTTCCTGTTTTATTTTGAAATTATTTTCCTTGTGTCCAGTTACCTTCACCCGCTAACTCGCAACTTGGTTTGTTGCTTCCTGTTTGGTGCTGGAGAAAGCGTCATAGTTTGTGGCTAGACTAAAACTTTACAATAATATTAAACATGTTTTATTTTATTAGAACGTCAAGATAAAAAAAAAAAAAAGACCTAAAGCTGCCCGGTGAGTCAGTCGCCTCACACCAAATGATTGAGATGATGAGTGCGCCGCAACTCTAGCAAAACTCATGATTTTATTGCGACATTGGACATTTCGTCTGTAACAGTAAAACAGCTTGAAAGCTTGTTGGATGTGATGTTGGCTTTAAAAGGAATTCTTTTTTTTTTTTTTTTTAAATAAACGTTGTTTCTTCACTCAAGAAGGCAGATAGCCAGTTAGCTTGGATTCACAGCTAAGGAAAAAAGTGTTTTCAAACTGCTTCGACAGTATCACACTGTCCGTTCATTCACAGCAGATACAGTGGAGATGTACAATGAAGCCTGTTGCTCTTCTGTGACGCCCTGGATGTGTGATCCATCAGAAATGATTGATAGCCTCTATTATAATCTGATTAAGTCTAAATGTCGAAAACAGTCTTCCTATTAACTCATTCAGGAGATTGCACTTTTGATTGGAAGGATTAAACAGGTAGATTTTACTCAGTAAACTCATTTTATTGTGAGGTATCAGAACAAATTAGATATACTGAGTGAGTAAAGGAGCCATATAAAAGACTTTTGGAGGAGAGTGGTCCATTAGTCACAAGTACTAATATCATCTGTGTGTCTTCACTACACAGTACTGTCCAGTATGCTGGCAAATACTTAACAGGCTGTGATGTTATGATGTGTTAATGTGAGCACTGGCTTCATCATGTGTTTATCTAATGAGTCACGTCCCCTTAGGGAAGGCTGTGATGACCATAATCTATCCTCAATAGCAACTGCAGAGACACTTATTCCACCTGACTGTGTTTCAGTCTGCAAGAGCATTCATATGTCCATGAATGTATATATGTGTGTGCATGCACCGACATGCTTGTGTGTGAAAGTATTATCAGTTCTTGCGTAACATTACACATAGCATCGCTGTCACTGGCAGAGCAGAAATCCTCACCTCCGCTCTGAACCCCCGTTTAAACATTACGTATGTGTTTGCTGTAATTAAGCCTCAGTTGGCAGTTTAACACTAACACTTTTTAATGTGTTTCTGATCCAGCATGTTATTTAGAGTCTCTCTCTGTTGCTTTTCCACTTATTCATACACTGCCTCTTTAAAATGAATGATTAAATCTTGCAAAGTGGTTCACATAAAGTACCCCTGAGGTTTCTAATTCAGCAGTTCCAAATGTTTTGGCATGTAGATTTCATGGTCAGTGTGGGATGCAGGACAAATGGCAATTTTGGGGAAGAGAAGAAGTAGAATAATAATAATGATATAGCTATATATATAAGATATAGCTTGTACAATTTTACCATACCATAAATCATGTAATCTTAACCATAGTTACCCAGGCACAGATATTGTAGAAATACAGTTTTGAGTGTTAAAAATACGTTTGCATTGAAAATAATACAGACCTCAAAGTTTTGTCCAATATTTCCACCAATAAAGTTGTACCAGCTCAGTGTGCCTATAGGAAGTAAGTGCAGATTGGACAGCTATGCATCTCACATTTACATCCATTGCCAACATTCAGACCTCTATGACCTGCCAGACATCAGTATGCTATATTGTTTTTCAGGAGCTAGTCTTGCTAGTTTGTCTCTACTGTATATGTCAGACCTGTGGCAACCTGCCCAGAATATACCCCGCCTCTTGCACAGTCAGCTGGGAATGGCTCCAGCCCGCTGTGATTTGTTGTTATTGATCCTCAAAGGATAAGTGCTTTAGCCAATGGATGAATTTCAAGCAAAAATTCAAAACATTTGATGGTTACAGGATCTCAATTGATCTCAAAGATTTTCTGCTTTTGTTCATTTTGCATTGCAGTCACATTTGGGTTTTGGACTGTTCGACAGATAAAAGATATTTTAACTATCACCTCTAACTGTGATAGAAAACAATTTAGAAATGTATAGCTGCAAGTGGCAATTCGTTGGTTATAAACATTTTGCACTCAGAGAGAAGCAGCTGAATTTTAGCTAATAAATGCTTTGGTAGACCTACTCCCTATAACAACCTGAAGATATCTACCAAGTTTTATGGTGATTGGACAAATGGTTAATGAGTTATGGTGAACATTAGCTAAGCCCCGCCCTTAGTTATTTTGGTTGATGTCGGCCCTGTTTTGGCTGTTAATTATAGCGCCACCATGTGGCCGAATGGGATCATGATTTTTGTGAAGAATTTCCAGATCATTTGTAGTTATGATACAAATTTTTGTGTCTCTGGCTCATTCCAGCTCTCTACAAATTGAGCAAAGGCTTAAGATGGCACATATTGATGAATAGGCCCCACCAACTTCAATCAATCAATATGCCACTTCAGATTTTGGTAAATTTGGTCAAAATGTGTCTACCAGGTTCCTCCACATTTTCAGCATTTGTGGCGCCCCCTAGAGGTCAGTCTAAAAATGCATTGGTAGGCCTGTTTTGTATCATTGTCTGAAGATATCTACCAAGGTTTATGATGACTGGACAAAGGGTTACTGAGTTATGGGTATTATTCTATAAGCCCCGCCTTTTGTGAAGATATTTTTGTTAATGGCGGCCATGTTTTTCGACTGATAGAATAGATCATAGGTCACATAGATCACAGGCCATAAACCAAATTTTGTGTTGCTAATCTCACAATTTGTAAAGTTTTATTTATTTTACTGTTGTTTTAAATCATGCAAATTAGCAAAAGAATTATCCAGCTGGGCTGTTACGACCCACTTAAGGAAACTATCCGGGGGACATGGGGAGTAACTTAAAGTATCTGAAAATCTCTAAACTCCCTGACTGGCCACAAAACATGAGAAAACTGGAAAAAGAAAAAGGCAGAGGACCGCATACAAAGCTTACTCTGCATTAATAAAGTTGTTTGCACAACAGGAACACTTCAATTGGCAAGGGCAAGAAAGAATCTTACTCACAAGGCCTAAAAACAACCCCAGCAACAACACAAAAGATAAATAGGCAGCTTAGTGGCCAAAAAGGGCAGAAACACCAGTTGTGGGAGGGTTGTTTAGATGTCCGCTGACGGGGAAGTGAGGAACAGCTGACAGTCATCTGCTACAGGCTCCAGGTGAGATGATTCAGGCATCTGATTAGGGAAAAAAGGGGAGGGCATGACAGACCTGCAACACACTTGGAGAACAAAACAACACTCTTTGGGAACAAAACACACCAGAACATCAGTGGATGTTGCACAGACTTTCATTATTTATTTGGCTTTTTTGTAGTGCACATTGAGCTGGACGTGTCTGTCAAATTTCAAGTCAATCAGACCAATGGTGTGAGGGGCGTGGATGGGGCGAATAGGGAGTGAATGTGAGGCTGGGGATGTAGACAATGCATCTTGTTATATGGATGCAAATCATTGCCACAATAACTGGAAACATTGAGAACTGAATACAAAATCTGGACATTTATTCACCACTGAATACGGTTTTACCTCATCTCAATACTTTATTCATTGCTCTTATAACGTGGTTTGTAATGTAACCAAGTTCTACAAACTTTTTTACTTGCCCCACACAAACTCTGAAATAATGAACCTCAATATGACATGCAACACGCTGCCAACCACATTGTAATTTGATTGTTATTTGACCTTGAACCTGCAACTTATCATTCTGCTTTCTCTTTTTACCAGAATGTGTGTGAAACATATACAAACACACATGCAGAGTATCTTCTTCTTTTGTGACTTTACCACTACACTTTGTACAATGAATACTGCCTCCACCTGACCAACTGTACTTTATGAACTTGAACCTGTATCAAATGAATGACAATTCCTGGTGGGGGGGGGGCAAATTTACCGCTTTCATAAATTTGGGGGGACACTTTAAAAGATACAGTAAAAAAACTTGTAGACTGATTTGATACACTACTAGGACACTAGGGGCTAGAGAGACTCAGAGAGAGAAGAAAGTGTGTTAAGGAAAATTAGGAAACTTGAGTTGTGGGGGGTGGGGTTGGGGGTGGGGGGCATGAGGGTTAATTTTGTCAGCATGTACCTACAGAGTTTCAAGTAGCTAAAAGCCACAGTGAGAGTAAGGACCTCTCACCCCAACACACACTTTATCTCTCACACACACTCACCTACACTGTCCCTCTCTTATGTAATCATGTGTATGTGTACAGAGTGTGTGCGGAGTTTGTGTGTGTGTGTGTGTGTGTGTGTGTGTGTGTGTGTGTGTGTGGCTTGGCTTACATATATATGTGCATATTCCTGCACATGGGGGCCATATAAAAGGCAATACATTCAGCGCCCTCCCACCCTTGCCACCTTTTACCACATGTTATTTACAGCTGCATAGGAGCTCTGCGGCTACATTATACTTAGTTACAGTCGCTCTGACAGCGCTTTAAGAAAAGAAGCCATGAATTAGAGGCGCACAAACACACACACTTCTGAGAGTCACAAGAGAAAGCTGTAAAAAAAGAAAAAGAAGGAGGGCAGGGGAAACATAACACACTTGTGCCGAGCACTCTCATTCTGAGTTGCCCTCAGGTCTTGTGAATGTAAGGAATTCACAGCGAGGGGTGGAGGGGGGGAGGAAAAAAAAAAGCTGTTTGCTAGTGCTGCGTCTGCTGTTGTGCAGATGGTGAGATGTGTGACACACATTCAGTCACACACATACGCATGCACACGGCAGGAGGCTTTTGAACCGAATTCACACATGCAGACCCGTGCACACTTATGATTCTTAAGCTGCACACACATAGATAGATCTGCAGACACACATGCACTTACACACAAGCAGGAGATCTTTTAAGCAAACCTACAACAGCTTTCATCATCTGGCTTCTCCTAGCGTGTTCTAACACCAACTAATGACAACCATGTATCACATGCTGCTTAAGCCGACGGCTTAAACTCTTCATAAGATTTTATTCAAAAACATTGTTAATTTAAGCATCATCCTGTAGAACAACCATCATTTGTAATGTGTGAGTGATTACATTTCCCACCTCAAAGTTATTTTTTTCAGTGTCAATCCCATGAAAACATCTTGTGCTTTTAAAACCTGCTGATGAGTTCTGTCTACAGGTGTATCAGTTGTGGTTGCAACTAAATATCTACAAACTCCTCATGACAGCAATAATGACGCAAAGTTCTCACATATTTATGCTGCGTGGATCACAAGCTGTTTGCTTTGTCAGGCTCTGTAGCCAAACCTTTTTATCCAGTTTTGTTTACAATACACTTTTTAGATCTTGGTCTAACTTGGTCTAAATATATTTTAACCGGATGAAGGATTTTGGTTGTCAGATGTCTGGATCTTAAAGGTTGAGTTCAGGTTATTTGACGTGGGGTTGTGTGAGGTATTTATGTTTAGTCAGTGTATTACCTGCAGTTGATTCAGATCGGCGCGCTGCTAATTCTGACACAACACTGGCACAGAAACTGAGTGGTGCGTATGCTATATTTTGAATATTTTTATTACTTTATCTTCAAACAGCACTTTCCTTTGACAGTACATTTTCTCAACTGTTGAACGACGCACAAGCGCACCTACGGTGAGCACCGCATTAATCTGCGGATCAACTCCCTGAATGTCTGGATCTTAAGTTATCAGAGAAACAAGCTGAGCACACGTTAGCAGCAGCTCGGCTGTGAAACTGCTTTATTGTTTTTACTGGTTTTAATTAGCTGGTCTGATTGTTTCGGAGGAACATTTCCACTCATTCCAGTAACCTCCAAAAGCTCCAGTGCGACACTACAGCTGCTCACCGGGAGAAGCTGACTGTAGTGACGTCAGAGATGGTGAAAATAACAACTCCCATGATCACACACTTCTTCACAACGTCACCAAACAACCTCTTTTGTTCTTGTAGTGATTGAGAGACCACTAGCAGCAGAAAATTACATACTGTGAGTTTGACGCACATTAGTTCTTCCAAAAAGCTGTGCAATGCACCGTGCAATGAATTAAGTGGGATTTTTACTTTTTACTGATCATAGTTCAAACAAAACAAAAGAACTAAAATATGATCAGGGTCGCAGATGTCTTTGTTTATTCTTCTTCTTCACAACCCAAAGATATTTTATTTCACGGGTGAATATCGGCAAATTGTTACTTTTGAGAAGCAAGACTCACAAAAAGCTAAAAAAATAAGTTAAAAGATGAATTGTTGCTGATTCATTTTTCATTAATGATTTTTTTCATCATTGTTCCACACCTCACCTGAGTTATAAATTCGTGTATTTTGTTGTTTTAATTCACTTAAACCACATTAAAGGATAAATATATAAATAATAATGATCTGAATTTCCACAGATTTGTCATTTTACCACTAAACACTGACCTTACTGACACACAGCGTGGGGATGAGTTTTACAGCTTATTGCTTGTTTACACTGGAATGAAATGACGCTCAGCTTGAAACAAACCGACCCTGAGTAAATCTCCCAAACACTGGCAGTGGTGCTGCAGCAAAAGATGTCAGCAGTAAAGTTGTGACTCTTCAGAGTCTTAATGAAAGCAGATTAGCAGGTTGATGTGGTTGGAGAGTCCGTCCACAAGGCACTTTACCCCCACCAGCGCCTGTGCTTCTCTTCTGTGGCTGACCTCTGATGTCCTTTTGGGGGGGGGGGGGTAATTACTCCATTGGGATTAATAAAGTTGTGCAAAATCAGGTTTTGGAGTTGATTTTCCCTTCAAGTTCCTGGTGTACATGTTTCCATGAGAGCTGGCTTGTGTTCAGAGTCAAGACTGTGGTGGAAAATAAAGTCAAAACACAAGCCTCTTTCATGGAACACCTTGGGAAGTTTACTTTTCCTGTGTGTGTGTGTGTGTGTGTGTGTGTGTGTGTGTTTGTGGAACAAAGAGAGAGAGATGTGTCTTCATGCATGTGCATGTGGTGGTGGGTGAAATTCTCAGTGGGCACTATGCAGTCACACTCGTGGGGGGTAAAAGGAACCATAGCTAATAAATCTCATCTGGTAAACTTTTTACGCTCCTCACATTTACTTTAACCCATTTAGCATAGGTTTCCTGAACAGTTTGGTTATACAGGATGTCAGAAATGTCAGGAATCACAGACTTGCCCCCCCCCCCCATGTCTCTGTAAACCACTCAGCCACTGTAACAGCCAGTGTGTACGAGAGCAAAAAAGCTAATTATGCATCCATGCTAGATTATTTTACTCACAGCCTCTTATCTCAAGCTGCTGCTTAAAGTGAATCCTCGCTGTGTGCCAAATTCAGCAAAGCAGTGAGTGATAAAAGAAATGGAAAGTCTGCTAAATGGTTTACTGCTATGTAATGTAATGTTCTGGCTCCAAATAATGCCCGTGGGCAACAGCATGAGGCTAACTGAGCGGTTTAATGAGGACTGTCTTACATCACTGATCCTCTTTCTCTGTGAAAACATTGTAAAACCCAGTTTTAGTTATTTTCATGTCTGAACTTTAAAGGGGGGATTACACACTTCACTACGGATCAAGATGTTTTGTAGTTCCTGATTAAGTTGACATTTCAGATTTGCTTTTAACCCAAGAGCCAAAATATGCATAACCGGTATGACAGGAGGAGACATATAGAGTATGCTGCCAAAGCAGTAAAGAAATATCCACTTAAAATGGAATTAGACACACTCACAGATAATTGGTGATTATTAAAAACAACAACAACAAAAAAAAAACGTGTGAAACAACCCGGGGCAACAACAACGTGTGACGAGTGAGTCACGGTGATGAACAGTGACAAGCTGCCTCCCACCCAACAAACAGTAACATCTCATCCTCATCATCAAACCAACATCAAAGACACAGGATCTTTTAGTGTTTCTTTCATACTTTTAATTGCTCGAGCTGTTATCGTTTTTCAATCTTTCTCCGCTGTCCCCTCTGGATCAGCCTCCATGCCTTTTTTTTATGATCTCTGTAACTACATACTCATCGCTGCTGCTTTTTGGCACCGCACATCCTTCGGGATAACGTGTCAGTCTTGTCAATTACGTGTCATCTGTTGATTAAGTTCATTCCCCCGTTCCAAGGAAAGGCCTGCCAGAAGGTGTTTTTGAACAGGTTGGTGTAGGTTAAATCACAGCTCTTTAAATTAGTGATAAAAACAAATGTATTATGATGTACTGATTTCAGCCAGTTAAAAAAACATTACTATAGGCACTGGTTGCTTCCTGACTCAGCGATTTAACTTTTAAAATGAAATATCTGAATATTGAAAATTTGAATGACGTGATCTGTACGATTCTGATAATCAGATCATATGCCAAAGTAAGATCGCCCACCCCTACTGTAACGCATTGTAGAGAAATATCGATTATAGCCAGCTATATTGATTATTTCATCCTTCTCTTATGGAGATCACTCAGACACCTCACTCAAAAATGCAACACTTGTTTTTCTGTAGTAAGTTGCACACGGCCCTCCTCTCTTCATTTAAAGCAAAAAGTGCATTCAGCAACAGTCTCCTGGACAGTCCGTCTGACTAAGACCTCAACCACACCCATAGAACCAAAGACAGATTTGTCAGGAGACTCTTGCGGTCGGCTGCGCCCAGTTGGTGAACAGGTCATAATTGAGGTGTTTATTGGTAGTCATCTGGCCCAAAATGGAGGAAAATTATTTGAAATTACAATGGAGATCATTATTTGGATCTCAGTTCTCATAACCCCACCAGGAGACTGTGTGCTGGCTGCACATATATTAGTAATATAAATATACAGATGAGGTACAGTATATGTTCAAACCCATGCACACACATACACACTCACACAAAAGCATACTGTGGCCGTGGTAGGTAAATAAACGCTGCTATGATGGCTGGGCTGCAGTGAGATTTAAAGAGATTCAATGAGGAAGTCAGTGATCTAAGGGAGCTTGAGTTATTTCCCAACCCAACCCCCATCCTCGTGCTTGTCATCACCACAGGAATCATTCACATTTCTAAGAGACACATTTCTTTGAGCTGATGTAAGATCAGAACATTCTTGTTCAGGACTTTGAATCCAGCCACACATTAGTTTATTTTCACACACTTATCAGGGTGTGTGTTGCAGTGGCAGCAGGTTCAAGGAAGGTCATCTCCCCATCCACGTTTATAAGGAGCGTCCTGATGCGTTCATAGGTCACATGGAATATGCAAACCTTCAAGGATCCTCTTCTCCAAGTTAAATTCATCTTGAATACCTCCAGGGACGGATGCAGCGAGGAGCCATAATCAAATGTCCATTGTAACAGTACACTGTACATGCACAGCCAAACAATCAGCAACAGAGTTCAGACTGTTAGAAAGAATAAAAGTGAATGATGGCAGAGGTTCAAAAGGAGTGCTTGCATGCGTACAGCTGCACGCCATCCAACCCAGCAATAAATATTTTCATCATTGCTTTCATTTGTCAATTCAGAAATATGATTGGAGAAATATTTTTTATTTAAAAAAAGACAAATAAATTAAAGAAATGCACTCCTGTTGTTTGGGTTGGCTGTGTTTCCAATGGGTGAAGACTATCAGTACCAAAGAAGGGATTGTTCACAGGTACCCTAAGTGCTATGTACAACATAGAGGGTTAATGTTAGTTAATGTTCAGTCAAATAACAATTGAACGCATTTTTCACTTGTGTCTGCTTGTTTGTTTATTTGTCAGCAGGATCATGCTAAATGTACTGTACTGATTTGCTGCGATGAGGCATGGGCCAGGGAAGAACTCGATGAATTTTGGTGCTATCTGGTTAAAGGAGTGAATCCAGGAATATTTTTAAATAATTTTCGCAACATTGCCAGAGAGGGCACTTTTCAACTATGTAGTCAATATTTCTCTTTGGCGGACATATGTGCTCTACTTTAGGAAATAGGTGGAAAATAGATGCAAATATTAAAGGTCCCATATCGTATAAAGTGAGATTTCCATGTCTTGTTTGATTATAAAGCAGGTCTAGGTTCTGTATTAATACTGTGAAAGTATCAAAGCGCTCGGTGCACAGAGAAATGCACAGAGTCTGTATTCAGAAACTGAGCCTTAAAATGAGCCACCAAGACTTATGTAACTTTGTGATGTCACAACATGTCACCACTCTCAGCCATGCCCCAAGCCCCGCCCACCTGGACCCACCGTCCAACCTTGCAGAATTTGGTTTTTCTGCGTTTACCTGAAATCTGCTATAGTCTGCTCAGAAAAGCCAGTGAGCCACTGAAAAGTCACGGACCCGTCGTTGCTATAGAGCTCCAGAAGGAAGCCTGAGAGAGGTGCTGTAAAACTACACCAAGATGGTTTTTGTTTCTTAAAACCACAAATAGATCTACTTATGGATCGACACTTCAAATTTAACACAGGAAAAGTGTAAAATATGGAACTTTAACTAATAGAGCAAAAGACTGCCAAAAGCCTGGAAACTGACAAGCTGAAATATCCTTCCTCTCTCTCCAGTCGATGTGATCCTGTAAGCTGTGGTAGACTCTGTGACACCATATGGCTGTTGAAAGCATGTGGAAGACAAACCAGATAATTTAAAACTGCTTTTATGAATCTCACTATTGGAATTTAATGGCTTCAGTTCTGCATTATTTGGTCTCTCATGACAGAACCATAAATAAAAACTTGAGTGCCTTGAGTGTTTTTCTTTACAACAAAATAGGACTTTATTCCAGTGTTTAATGTAGTTCCAACAACTTTTCATGTGAAGAATACATGATGATTTATTAAAATCTTTCATCATTTTGGAGACATTTTTAAGTACAAGATCTGTATTTAGTGTGATACTTATAATTAAATTAAATTAAGTTATAATTCCATAAAGTAAGTAAAATTATCTCCTAAATATATACAATTATATATACATATACAGTTTTGATCATGAAATCGTCATGTAATCACTGATTCTCAATTACACTGACCAAAATTTGGAGCCTAAAGCAACAGCCCCTTTTTAATTTGATGTAATTTTGAGCTTGCATCATACTACAGAAGGGTCTATTCCCAGTGGTCAGCAGTGAAATGATCAAGCTGTGTGAGAGTGTGTGTGTGTGCGTGTGTGTCAGTGTCAGCCAGGTGATAATAACCTGACAGAGCTCGGACCATGAGACTGGCAGTCATTTGATTAAACATGATCTGTATCTGTGTGTCTGTGTGTATGTGTGTTAGAGAGTGTGCAAGTGGATTGTGCAAGCACTTGTGTCCTCGTGCTGCATGTCTCTATTGCTGTGTGTGTGTGGTAGTATGTATGTGTGTGTGAGTGTGTGTGCGAACACGCATGCACGTTTGGTCCGGCTGGCGGGCTCAGCAGTGTTTCCACCAGGTCAGTGACACTGTCATCCAGCCAGGAACAGAGTCGGACTTGGGCCAAACCTGGGGAGATAGAGCCAATTACTGATGAAACAAAGAAAACTAATTCACATTTCCACATAAAACGCCTGCCAATAAACACACTGAACATATTAATCACATTCATATATGGTACAAGAAATTTCATGTCATGCAAAACTGAATGTTCTTTCATCACATTTGAGACCACAGCCCACCTTGTCTCAGTTAATCTAATTTTGTCTGCCTGTATCTTTACATACATTCATTTATGTGTATGTCATGTTTTATCTTAACTTAATATCAACACATCCCACACGCACACCAAGTAAATCTCATCAAATTCCCCCTCATCCAATCATTCCACTAAATTCAGTCCTTACCTCATCTAATTCTCTCTATTTTATCTAATCTCACATTTTTTTGTTTGACCTTACTATAGTTCATCTTCTGTGATATCATGTCATTTAATCTCATTTTAAATCAACCATCAAAACCTATTAAAAAGTATTTCCAATAAAGATTCACATTCTGTTTCACCACTTTTTCTGTATTTCTTTTACTGCGCGATGTTTTACACTAAAAAAACAGATCATGGGTTAGTTTGATTGAAACTGTGCAACTCTAACCATGTGTAGTCTGCTGACTGAGCCTTGTCATGGCTGTATATTTATACTACTGTGAACAATAGAAGCATGCTGCTCAGTGACATAGTAGTTTAGATATCTAGGCTGAAAAAAAAAAACAGTCATGCCACAAGCAGAGAGGCATGACATTTGTGAGTGCCGAGCAGCAAAACTGATCTAAAACTAATATTTTTAGGCTCATTATCCTTGATTTCTGCCATGATACTGAAGAACTGTAGCAGGGTGAATAGCAGTGATGAATAAAGTGCTCTGTGTAAAGTCAATAGCTATACACACTTTTTCAATCAAATCTGCCTGTTGGCAACAAGACTACCCCAACGATCACATACTGTAATGGATTTGGAAACAGTTTTCCTGGGATATAATTGAATTATTATTATTGGCCTCTATGAACTTTGGACGTGTGTGTATTTATTCTTCTTTAGCGTGTGAAGATACACATCCCACCCATTTGTACTGTGTGCAGTCTTACTGCACTTGCAGTCAAGGTTCTAATTACGAGGGAGTGAGGAGGGTTCTGACCTTCATAATTAAGACTTGGACTCCCACAGGAGGTTAAGACAACAGTTTGGGTGGATTGGAACATGTTACCTGTCAATTGTAAATATTATAATATATTTTCCATATTTGAGGCCTGGATGAATCTTGTAATATGATTTCAGACACCCCTAAAGTGGACCATACCATTTCTTAACCTCAGCTTCTTCCTGCCTGACAGTAGCTTTTGAAAGAGGCACCTCCTCTGTGTTCACTCAGGAATTCAGGAGTTTTACCTGGTTGCGTAATTGAACAGTATCAATACATTTACTCAAAGTACTGTACTAAAGTGCGATTTTGAGGTCCCAGCGCAGCTATGCAGATAGCTAACTCTTCCATCGACAACACATGCAAGTGATTCTCTTTCATGGGCTTTGTTCCACATGCTGGTCAACAGATGTTAAAACTGAAAAAGAGGAATAAACAAACCAAACAAATATTATAATAACAAATGTTAAATAAAATAATCAAACAAGTTGAGGTTTATAACAAAGCAAATTATCTATTCCAGTGCAAATAGTCTTAGAATTTAAAATCACAGATACAGATGTCACCGGTCTATCCTAAACATTCACTTTACACAGTTATTAGAAAAAAAATCAGTCCATGTATGACCAGGGCAAAGAACTACAAAGCTTGCGCTAGCTAGTTAATATGCTAATGCTCGCGGCTAACGCGCTAATGATAGCGCCGTATACTGACAGCAAACCAAGAGATATTTTTGCGTTTTCTACACAGTAAAACAATAACAACAAAGGTGTACGCACAAAAGCACAACTTAAGGCACAACTTATTCTTATTACAATTTACAGGCTGAGCTCAGCATTAGCTAAGAGAGATGAAGAGTTCTGTGTGACTGACAGACAGGAAAACAGCAAAACAAACTCTTTACTTCCTGTTTCTTGTTACATCACAGGTAATCCCAGCAAAACAAACTTTTTTAAGCAACCTGCCTGAACTAAACATTACAAGGCGGCTCTGAAAACCTGCATGAGCCAGACCAACTTTACTTTAGTATTTCCATTTTATGCTACTTAATACTTCCACTCACACTTTTTACTCCACTGCATACATTTGACAGCTTTAGTTAAACAAGTAAGATACTGTAAAGACTGCAACACAGTTCACTGAAGCGCACTACTGCACTGGGTTCCCTTTCGCCCTGGAGAAAAAGTTTACCCCCCTCGATTGTCATTGAATAATTTGCATTCAAGTTGCAGTTTTAGTTTAACAAGATTTTCTAACTGAGACAATTGGGTATTCTAATGTGTGTGCAGAA
Organism: Seriola lalandi dorsalis; assembly: GCF_002814215.2. Classification (NCBI taxonomy): domain Eukaryota; kingdom Metazoa; phylum Chordata; class Actinopteri; order Carangiformes; family Carangidae; genus Seriola; species Seriola lalandi. Next base: position 348,649 of record NW_019524822.1, on the reverse strand, counting down.
AAGTTTAAAAATCCTAATAAAAGAATGCTCTTAATGATATGGCCTCAGCATGACGGCCCTGTGAGCACTAAATATATGAATGTCACACAGCAGGTTGAGATGAATGAGACAGTAAATAGGCAGCAGCTCTGAGGAACATTTTACACAAAGGCTTTGTGGCTTTTGGTCCATTATCATAGCTTTTATTGCAGCTGGAGGAGCCTCTAGGCTCTACTGTGAAACTCAGAGGTGAACTCATTTATGATTAGTGTCAAATTTTTATTTTGCAAGTGGTATTTTGTAAAGACAAGCATGTGGGGGCATTTGCCAAAAGTATTTTTTGTCAACTGTAGTTTTTAAAATTCTGCTGTAACAAAGAGTGTTTATTATTCTTACAGACAGCGCGTGCTTTGCAGGAGATTTGCATTATCTTGATCTACAGTTAAAGAATTGCTCAATGTCGCATTATGCATCAACATGCCTGGAGAAAGAAGATAGAAAACAGTGGAACCAGTCCAGCAATATCGGCGCCACAATCTACTCTACTGCGGTGTAGTTATTTGGCTGTATCTCTCTGCACACCCACAGCTACACACTGTACACAGTACACCTCCAACAATGTTATTGCACCCAAACCCTTGCAACACACAACCCATAGCAAAGCCATACTTTTTCGTGGATTTGTGGAAGCCCGTGACATTCTGTGTGTGGGGGTTACGGCCGTATTATTTACCTCCATGTAAAGGTCCAGCTCTCACAGAGTGTGCCGCCTATGTCCGGCCGTGTCCCATAAATCCTCAAACAGGATTTGGACTCTATTCTCTGCTTCAGGTTATAATAGTTGACTGTTTTGGTTTACAGCAGAATGCCTCCCAGGTTGACTTTAATATAGTGAATTTGGCATTTGGCCAAACAGCTCCGCCCTGCACTTTGAGGTGCTAAAACCGCCATAACACACATGACGGCCTGAGGACAGATTGTGTGATTGTTGCAGTTGGAGAAGAGGTCCCCTTTAAATCATGACTGTAGTTGTTAAATATACTTACTACGGTATTTCTTTCTGAAATGTTGTTTCAAATTATATAGTATCATGAACTGGAAATTCTCTATTAAAGTACAAGATTGTACCTAAGTACTACAGCTAGGGCAATAAAGATAAGAGAGATTGATCAATAGGCTGATATTAGCTTATTGAAGAAGTATCTCTATTGGTGTATATGTCAGCCAAAGAGTAACGTGAAATCGCAGCTCAGAGAAGTTTTATACTGTAAAATGTCAGACTCATGTAAATACAAATGCATCTTGATCAAAATAAAAATAAAAAAATAAAAGTATCTAGGGGATGCATATCCAGATTATTTCTACTATCTGTTAAGAAAAAAAAACTATTGGCTGATTCATCATAATCAGATTTTTAAAAATTTCAGCCTCTGTATCAGTCAGACTGCACTTAAGGAAAAATGCACTTAGTCGCATTCAACCACTGGTCAGTCGACCCATCTGTCCAACACGTGTGCAACATGTTCCAGAGCTTCCAGAGACGTGTCAGCAACTACTGGCCTGAGAGCCATTACATTTTGTATGAATATTCACGCTCTCTAGAGGATGACTGTTAATCACTTTGGTGACCTCTGAACTCTTCATCCAGTGCTGGCACGTCAAAATTTCCCTTTGACCATTGCTGTCTCTGTTTTAAAATAAAAAGGTTGCTTGATTTCAGTACAGGTTCCTGTTTGGTCCTTAAGTTTTGGGTCACCCTTGACATTTTCCCTAGTGCTGTCATGAGTCATAAATTCCCACTTGTACAAGACATTTCAAAATCCAGTGGGCAGATTGCCATGAAACTCACTGAGCGCATTCACAATCCTCTCACAACAACCTGTCTCAACTTTTGTCACCCTGTGAGCTCTCCTCTTGTGCCATCCACGAGGCAGATTGCCGAGACGTTTGCTGAGCACAGTAAACCCATCACGATTTTTAAACCTCTTTCTTTCTTCTAACCAATCAAACAAACTTTACCTGTTTAGCAATTGTCCACAATTTGTTTGTTCCACATTGTTGGATGTCAGGATAATTGCAGAGCATCGAATTGAACCGCTATATAAACATCCAGGCAACAGCTACGCATCCAACTCAAGTCAAAGTGCTTAGTCGGACTGATTAGAAAGTCATCACATCCTCGTTCTAAACACCATTTGGGCTCAACTGCAACGGCACACAAGCCAAGCTATTCCAGTCATTAAAAATAAAGCAACAGTTAATTGCATCCTGAATGGCTGCCATTACTGCTGCACACATTTTTTTTCTGTTTTTCATACAGAGATCCTGCCATTGTTCTACCATATACATTCAACATCTGGTTTCTATTTGTGTTGTGCGGAGAAGATGGTGATTGTGGTTCCTGTCAGCTGAGCTTTTTCCTCCTTTGTGTCTTTATTTCTTTGGTTTCTATTCAAACATCTACATAGAAGTGTGTGTGTGTGTGTGTGTGTGTGTGTGTGTGTGTGTGCGTGTGTGTGCGCGTGTGTTGATGTGTATGTGCGTGTGTGCGGGAGAGCAGAGGAAGAATGACAACAGTGTAATGCCTCTATCCTCTGCTGGCAACCGCCACAGAGAAGAAGAAAAAGCTGAGGATACTGTGGATACTTATTTCAGCATAGAACAAAAGATACTTTCATCATAATATTTCTCAGCTTTTCTGTCTCCATCTGCTGAAACATGCTGCGCTGCTGCTGCCATAAAAACACACACACACTCACTCAAACTTGCCAGCTTCGCTTTATTCCGAGGCCATAAGACAAATATACAGTAAAGAGGAAAGAAAAACAAAGAGACATGAGACCGATTTACTCACAAAGATTAATGATCTTGTGTCTTATGTAACTGCACCATTTTACATTCCCGACTAAAGTCATTTTACCCTAAACTGTGTTCCACAGGAAGCAGGGAAACAAGATCACAGTCCAACAGATGATCCCCCCTTCGGTTATGAGGGCAGTCTGGCCGATTTCAACACTCACCAGTATCTGTTACAGTTTAACAGACGTGCAGTGTGTGGTTACTACACGCACACACATCACACACTGAAAAATAAATTCATGAACACACATTTGAAGGTGTACTACTTCAGTGCCGTAGCTACTCTAGACAGACATTATTGAAAATGTTAGGAGATGTTGTATAATGATAATAATAACTTGAAAATTCCTGAAGAAATTTTGAATGTGCCTGCTTCTTGGTGCGTTTCCATCACACACGTGACTTTGAGTTTCATTCATGTTGTAGGGAATTATCTTAACCTCAGATAAATAAAAACACTTCACGGGAAAGTAAAACCAGGAAATATATTTTTTTAAGAAGGGACTCAAAGGAGGTATTACTGATTGTTGTCCAAATCAGATATTAGTTTCCACTAAAAACATTTTGGAATGAACATGCGATGCTCACATTTGAATTGAGAACTGCAGGCTTCAATATTTGTTGAGTGGAGTCATGTTTTTGTGGCCAAGTAATCAGTGGCAGTGATAAAGGAACCTGTGTATCAGCATCAGTCACCCTGTCTTCAAGAAATTATATTCATATAGCCTACTGCTTTTCGCTGCTTTATTAGTGATGTAATATCTTTTCAAAATTATTATTATTGATGTATTTTTCCACAGAATGAGGATAGTTTATTTTGTCCCTATCAACAGGAGGAATGATTATAGCAAGAAAAATCTCGGCCAGCGTTCACATGGGCGCCTGAACATTAACACAATGAAGACACATTGTTAGTGAACTTATCTGCTGTGTTTACTGCCTGTAAGTCATTAATTTTTGCAACAATGTCCACTAATTGTAACAGTCAGGGTTTAGTAATGTGGTTCTTCTGTAATGCCAATTAGCGCCACAAGGTGGTGCCTCCCTCCGTTTTGATGTGAGCCGAACGCAGAGCACACTGATCTGATCGACATCTGCCAGACTGACATGTCCCTCCTCTGTAACGAGCTGGTGCGGGTTATGGTCAATGTTCAGCACTGCAGTGTTGATTTTCCTCATTCAGCTGTTGTCAGGCGACTCTCTAAGCTAACTGGCTATCCTGCGAACTTTATGCTGCTTATTTATGGTTAACCTTAGGCAGTGGTGATCCTATGGGGGGGCCAAGTAAAAAAGCCCATCGAGACCTATTAACAAACCCCCCCCCTCCCAAATGCAAGACTATTGGCAGACTGTACAATTTTCAGATGTTCCCTAAACGCCTCACATGCAGGAAATGGTTGGATGCTATAGCACACATTATCAGGGCTCCCCACGGCAACAGCAGTGTACTGTATAGTGTCTTTGTGGGGGTTTATAGATAAATATACTATGTGAGGGGCCAACGCGGGCCCCCTTTGCCATTGGGGACCACAAGCATTTGCCTAGTTTGCCTCTCCTGACGGTGCACCTTTGTGCTTAGGTACTTGGTAGGTTGGGGAAAGGTTTTGGTCTTGGTCAGATGTTAAAAAGAATTGAACAGCGGCTTAAAACACGAGACAAGTTGACTTTTTAGACACTTAACCAAAGCCACAATCTCTCCGTGAGTTGTGTTTTTGGTGCTTTAACCTAACCTCCTGGAGGACTCAGGACAACTTGTGTGCAGCACAAAACAGCAGTATTTAATTCGTTTGAAAAAATATTGCCACTAGACATAATCCAAGCATGATCCAGGTTTCCCATTAAGTGTAACTGGCAAATCAAATTAGCAGCATGATTTGTAGAAGACAGGTTAACATTGTTTGGCAGCGAGTCTTACCTTGCCTTCACACCAAATGGTAAAGTGCGACATTACTCAGCGTAAGGCTGTTATTAAGAAAGTAGTGGTGACACTCTCTTGGCCTGCTGTACAAGCACAGTCCTTATTTTCCACCAGGTTTTGCAGCTTAAGTTCAACTAAATTGACTCCAAATTCACTGATCTCCAAGGCATTATGGTATTAGAGGGAGAGGCAGACAATAAGGACTGTGCCAGTGTCAATGTAGAGAATTTTGGGGTGTCCTGGTGGCCTACAGGTTTAGGATAGTGACTGTGTGATTGCAACATCCCTGATTCAAGCCTGGCTCTGGACATTTGTGCATGACATTGCCTTTGTCTCCCTTTGTCTCCCCAGTTTTCCTGTTTTTCTCTACTGTGTCTGAAAGGCAAAACCTGCCCTGAAAACGGCAGATTTTTGTGCGTTGCTGAATTTGTAGAGTCATCAGATCAGGCTGGAAAGAATAGTGACGCCAGGTTACAACATAAATACTGTGATAGTTCCTCATAAGCTGTGTCTATTCTTTTGCATTTGGTTTGGAAATGGTGCAAGGAAGCGGGTCAATGTGAATGGATGGGTACATATAATATCTGTCTGAAAGACCAGAGACCAGGTTTTGTGTCTTTTAACCATAGAGACAATCCAAGCCTTCGACTTCTCTAATTTTAACCTAGTCCGACTAATGAAAGGTAATTTGTGAATTCATGTTGTGAAATCCTGATTGTGTCCTTTGTTGTTTTCTCTCATCAAATGAGATTATTTATGCCTCCTGCTTATATAACTGATGCTCCAATCTGCTGCCAGTACGTCATGTCAACAGTGTTTGTCTAGACATGGCTTACCCAGAATGCTCTCTGGCATTAATTGCAGTGTTTCGAAATGCGGTCCGTTGGTTACTTTCCTTTTGTTTGACTTTGTTTGTTCATGCTGTGCAGGCGCGAATGAGATTTTATGTTTCACTAGTCAGGGTTTCATCAATCATTCATCAGCTCTGTATTTTGTAACCATGAACACAACATCAGGCCAGAGAGAAAATCACAGAGAGACAGAGAGAGAGAGAGAGGGAGAGAGAGAGAGTAATTTCTCTCATTTTAAGTGAGGTTGTGTTTTTCTTCACAAGCACCATATCATTTGTCCTGGAATCTGAACATCTTTGACTCCTCTTGAGGGTAGAAAGGCTTGTATTGTGGCTGGGGAGGAATGGCCGGAGGAGGGAGGAGATGTGATGGAGGCTAAACAAACAAAAGAAACAGCAGAGGGAAAAGAAAAACATCTTCAGTGTGAGTGCTCATAAACAGGAGCTTTCATAAAACTACTGAGGAAAGACTTTCATAAAAGTGGCTACTGTTCTTTTCTATTCTTTGAGTTTCGCTGCATCTCTCTCATCATGACATTTGACATGACTTTTTTCTTTGGTTTGGAAATGCTTTGAGCATTAATGGCATCTGCAGAATGTCCTGCAGACTGCAAAGCATGGGGAATACCATGTATCTTCAGACTGAGGAAGGTCAATAAATATCACAGAGAGTCACAGGAATAAAATATGAAATGTGAAAGACGGTTTCTGCCTCCCTTGGAGGTGATAACAATCTGTAAACTGACCATCAGAAATGCCTCTGATGCTGCCTAAAACACTGGATCAGGAATTGGTGAGTGCGCAAGTCTTTGCACCGATCCGATTCCAAATAACCTACTGATAAACTGAAATCAGTTCTTCATCATTCTAAAACAGAAGTTTACACAGGAAGCTTCGCTGAACCACTGGTAACTGCTGTTATAGAGCGGCGCAGAAGAATTGATATCCAGGAAACTCACTAATAGTCCAGGTCCATACCCAGATGCTGTCCTATCCAGACCTAGACCTTTTATTGAGAATCATTACAATTTGAGTGTTTCTGTTTTAACCGGTACATGTCACTAGTCACATTATGAGACGAGAGACAGTTGGAGAAATAAGTCGGAGAGCCTCAACATTATGATAGTTTTCAATTTTCAATTCTTTTTCCATATGTTGCAATGTTTGAAAGGACTGAAAATAAATATTGTAAGCGGACTTTGCATTTGTATAGGGACGATTCTCTCCCAAGCTTTTTGATCCATATAAGCAATTTAAAGATTCTATGACATTCAAGTATTTGTTCATGTTTTACAAAAGATTTGACCTGAGCCCTACAATGACAGCAGTCACGTCAAATCCATACTGGGCTTTTGATCAGAACATCTCTACTTCTACACCGTGTCAATGATGCATTTCATTCACACCTATAACGAAGTTGTCAGAATGCTTCAACCGAAGCACTTGTGGGGGTTTCGAACAGCATCTGAAACCACCTGCCAACACACTGTTCCAAAGTTTGATCTGAAAGTCTGGAAATTTCCTCACATACTGTAACAAACGAAAGGGGAACGCCACTGATTTCAAACATCAAAGTCTATTCTGAGGTTTTGGGGAGTGCTAGAAAGTTAGAAAGAGGTGAACTTACCAGACCTCTGTGCCTACTCCTCATCTCTGCTCGAGGCTACAGTAAACTGCTACCTGCATAACACACCTGAACCTGTATGTAGGTGCCAGGTTTGGATGCATGGGATTACAAAGATAATATATCTGATTCTGCTGTATCAGTGTTTATACTTTTGCAGGAGGAGAACTTGTTTAAGATACCTTTGCTCCCATCAGCACACACATGGCCTGTATCTAATTATGCACATTCACCGAGCTGTTTCAACTTGTCATTTGAGAAAACGCGGCCTTTTTTTTTAAATGTGCAGTTTAGATAATGTAATCTCTATGAAATATATCTAACCAACTTCAGGATTGTTGCTGCCTGTGTGATTATCTGACCACATGTATTTGTTCCCTACTGGACCTATTTTTAGTATTGTTGCTGCATTCCCAGATCTCAGCAGTTATTTTGATTAGTACAGTGTTATTCTAACCGATTGAACTGGTAGATGTCATAAATATTGGAGGTTAAGAGCTTGACTTGATTAAAGAAAAAAGTGCCACAGGAACGAGTCCTATATTTTAGCACTTCCACTTCCCTTGTCCAGAAGTCGATGGGTTTTTTGGTTAGATGCCTGAAATAAGATCTGTGGTTAACACAAGCTCAAGTGTTTTATTCTACGACGTAAAGTGCGTCAGTAAATACACCAGTCTTGATTTTTTTTTTAAGCTTTTGTGTGTCCTTAAAAAGGCTAGTCGGTAGCAAGTGGCTAAATGCGACTACAGAGGTTTTAGGGGACCGTTCAACCTCATCATGCCCAACAGGAAATCTGATCAACCCACCAGTCCACCATTATAGCTCCATTGTGTTTATACAAACTATTACTATATTTCTAAGAGGAAATGCTTTTGTAGGAGAGGTGAGCACTAAATGAATAAATTCTATGGTATCACCGAGATGTTTTCTTCTCAAGTAACAAGTTCTGTGACGTCCTTAGATGTACTCTCCATAGAACCTATATTCCTGATTGCCCCCACTCCCTGAGGCGTGTTGTTGGAGGCACCCTGCGGGGCATGTCTGAGGGTGTCTGGTACCAAGTGGTTGACCACAGAGAGTCCTGCCAAGCCATTGTAATGTTAAAACAACCACTGCATTCCTTGCACTGCAGTACAAGCACTGAGCCAGGCTTGGAAAGTTACCGACTTGGGGCCCATGATTTCCCAAAGCTCCTTGGACCTCAGATAATAGCTGCTCTGTAGTAAAACTAATAGATAAAGATTATCTTTGGGAGAAAAGGACTTTGTGAACCCAGAGTTTTGATTTGGTTCAGAAAGAGTACAGTAGGATAACACTGGAAGGCATCAGATTGAGATATAAAAAACAACTTTGACACATGGGTATGATCCTGTATTAGACCCAAATCTCCATCTGTTCTAGGATTGAGAAGACACGACCAAATAACTTGTTTTTTATCATCCACTGAGTCAGTTTGCCAAACCTGCCGGAAAGCCAACAAGATTTAGAATAATCTTCACCTCAGATTGTTGGATTCTTATCCAACCCAGGACTCTGAAGTATAGCACTTAATAATCTTTCAATTATCAAAATGATGATGGTGACAGTGGCTATATGTAACAGTGATGATGGCTATGGTAATGGTAACTGGAGATATTGCTGTTATATATAGATATTTTAGTTGGAACTGTTTTCTGGGGCCAGCGTGGTGGAACAGTCGCCTCACAGCAAGAAGGTTGTGGTTTTCGAACCTGCCGGCCGGCTGGGGCCTCTCTACTCTAAATTGCCCGTAGGTGTATGTGAGATCTGAACCTGTGACCTCCTCAGTCATATTTCCAGCCCCAATTGCGTGAATGGTGGTTTGACTTTATATGTCAGCCCTGACTGGCCACTTGTCCAGTGTGTACCGCGGCCTCGCCCAGTGTTAGCTTCCCGTGACCCTAAAAGGATAAGTGGTATGCCTAATGAATGAACTGTGTTTTATTTATTTTGTCGAGCACCTTGAGCTGCATTTTGTATATGAATAGAGCAACACAAATAAAATGTATTATTATTATTATCATTATTATTATTACTCACCTTTCAATTCAATTCAATTTAAAAGGCACATAAAAACACACCAGATATACACAACCAGGGCAGGACAACATGTACACATTAAGACATTAAAAAAACAATGATAATGACATGAAAAAAAACATACAATAACATGAGAGAGTGACATTAATAGTGCAAATAAATAACAATAACTTCCCATTCACAAATAACTGACTAATTGACTGTACACACATAAGACTGTATATACATGTGTGTTACATATAGTGTAGGTGCATATTCGTCCTATGAGTTATACTGTATTGGTAAGCCTATGAAACCTATGAAAGAAAGGAAAGAGCAGCCCTCTTGCTGTTTTGCTGACTTCGTGAGTTGTTTCTGCCTATTTAGCAGAAATCATAGGAGTGTGGTGTGAACTCATGCATCAACACTTATAATAAAACAATTTTTCTCAGTAACAGTATCATTTTACAGCCATTAGGCTACACTTTCGAACATAAATTGGAGACTTTAAAGTGATTATGATGACTGTAGGGGATTCATTTCTCTGGTGCATTCTGGTGGAGAAAAATGGATCAGCACTGGAACATATTGTAATGTGTGTCTGTAGTTTGTGATGGTATAATATAATTTAAAATCAATCTTAGCTGTATAAGTTGTTTTTGTTTGCTGGGTAAAATTGTTCTAAAAATGATTTGGTTTTAAAGGAGGAAAAGTTAAATTCACCCTTTGCCTGAAGGCCCACAAGAAAACTTGCCAGTGTGTCATTTGTAAACTTAAAAACACACATACACACACATACACACACACTGGCAAAGAAACACCTTCTGCTGGCTGAATAACTGTGTGTGTGTGTGTGTGTTCTCCATCATACAAGTTCCTCATTAACCTGAGATCTGAACCTGTGACCTCCTCAGTCACATTTCCAGCCCCCTGTGCCAGCCCTCTCAGCTCAGTGCCCAGTTGACTAACAAACTCGAGCCGATTCATTATTAACGCCGCTGGCAGCGGCTCCGCGGCACGCTGGAACCTGGAAACTAAATATCTCAACCTGAAGCTGTTTTACGTATATAGCGGCATTTATAAGCCACCAGTGGAGATTTTACTGTAGCTTTTCTATTCTGTTTTGAATCATATGCTCTGTAGTAGCTCATTAATTTTCCTGTAGTAAAAAGGTCTTTGTCAGGCCAATATGAACACGTTCTGCTGCCATTTTATTTTCTATCCGCACAAACATAAAGTCACTCGACCACATGCATTTGATTTGCATATAGCTCGATCTCTAAACACATGATTTGAATGAATTACTTTGGACTTTAGATAGTGCCAATCTTAGACCTGTAATTGGGCTTAATTTCCTGCATGTTGTCCAAATCTGATACTGCAAGCTGGACATTACACACACAGTCAGAAACCTGGCAGACACACAGCGGTACTTTGTGTTGACTGTGAGTCCTGGTACAAATCCCACTTCAGATATCAGTTTGGGGCTCCTGCTGTGTCAAACAGAGCATCTTTCAGGTACAAAAAAAAAAAAAGGGTGGATAAATATTCGTATTCTCTCAACACATCAACAGACACAAAGTCCGTCCTTTATCTTCTCCCGTTTCCCTTTTCTCTATCATCTTCCCATCTGTGTCCCATGTCAGACGAGCCCTTCAGACTAGGCCACACACTCGCACACTCAGCCCATTCACCAGATTAAACTGAATCTTTTACTTTTTTGCGTAATTGCCGCAGTGCTGTGTACTGCCAAGTGTTTGTTTGAATTGGTGCGTTCACTGATAGGCAATCTCATCGTGCCTCCTACTCCCAGCCTGTCTCCCAGGCCGAATCCCCAACCCACTCACGACTTAAAATATACATAACAGAAATGGCTTCAGTTCTACAACAGAAACATGCTATGTCCTGGATGTAATAGTGTCTTTATAATGTATGGCTAAAACATTTTTTATTTTTATTGGTAAGCCCACTTTCCAAAGATTCATTAATACCCATAAACACATCAGAGGAGAAAGTGAAGATGAAAATGCTGGAGCTGAGTGTTAATGGAGGCTTGAGGGTTTTCAACGCTGGGTGAAATGACTGGTTGTTTCCATTTAGGGTTTGGCTTCTGGGGTAAATCAGTCCGATTAAAGGGGGCAAGGAGCAGCCATTCTGCCTTTCCACCCTGCTGCCTTCAAGCAGAGCTTTGTCTCAACCATCAATCTGATTCCATTAGCTGCTCCAACCAGCTGACAGATTCTTATTTAACTTAACTGGATGTCCATTTAAAAAAAAGGGTGTGGACTAGGGGCTCTAAAAGCTTTTCATTGCCCTGGAGCCTGCATGAAAAATAGACTAGTTTCTTACCCCAAGACTCAAATAATTCCGAAGCCATTCAGCGAGGCCTTCACCAGACGCAGGCCTGCAGTCCTTCTTGCATTCTGGGCATCAGCAACGAGGCTGTCAGCTGCTTAAAAAGACTGTCACTCAAGCAGGAAACCTGGACTCAGGCCACAGTGTCAGCAAACATCCTCTCTGCTGAAGTGTCAGTGAGTAAAACACCAGCTGCATCTGAACTCTTTCAGTCTGTGTCGCAATAAAAATGAAATTCGACACCAGCGGTGAAATGCATGATGGTGAGCAACACTGTCACTGTGGTGATGGTAACCGCGTTATAATGAGTGTTACACCACGTTCACATCACACTGCACTGACAATATAGTAGTATAGCCATTAAATGTGGGTTTCATTACCTTGAATGATGAACTTTGACTTGAGGGAGGCGTCTATATACTTTGCTTATTCAGGCACATCCGTATGGTTAAGCACTAGGTCAAATATATTGGACTTTTCCAGTTGTTTTTTTACAGTGCAGTTAGAAAGTTTCCAGACCCCTTCACTTTTTGCATCTATTGTTATTGTGCAGCCTCATGCTAAAATCATTTAAAATCTGTCTACACTCAATAACCCATAATGATGAAGTGAAATCAGAATTTTAGAAATTGTATCAAATTAGTGAAAAGGAAAAATTATAATATCACAATGACATAAGTACTCAGACCCTTTACCTTTACATCTTCTCTGCTAATCCTCGGATCATCGGTGGGCAGCCATTTTCAGGTCTCTCCAGACTTGCTTCCATTGAGTTCAAGTCAGGGCTCTGGCTGGACCAGTCAAGGACATTCACGGAGTTGTCCCTAAGCCGCCTCTGCATTGTTTTAACTGTGTGCTTTGAGTCATTTTCCTGTTGGAAGGTGAACCTTCAGCCCAGTCTGAGGTCCTGGGTGCATCTGGACAGCATGCCTTCCTCTGTCACCACCATGCTTCACTGTTGGGATGGTATTGTGTAGGAGCTGAATTTTTATGTCAAGATATTGTGCAAATGTTATCTTATGTTATCTGTAGTGTAGATATGATGATAGATGTGATAAATTCAGTGTTGTAGTTACAGGGCTGTTGTGATGGAACATACTTTATTTTTATAATAAATATAGTTTAATTTATAAATATAATATAAATTAGTTTCCTTGGTTGCACGGGAATTAGGAGCACGCCTAACTGCACGCATTATACCTGGAGCCTCCGGGCAAGTTTGGATTGCAGGTTTCCCTTTACGAGCGTTTCCTCTGGAAATGAAACTCAGAATTGAAGACAAAGGGTTCAATGTTGGTTTCATCAGACCAGTGAATCTTGTTCCACACAATCTGAGAACCTGTGAGCAGCTTTCATTTGTCTTTCACTGAGGAAAGGCTTCTCTCTGGCTGCCCTGCAGTCACTCTGACAGTGCTTCAGAGTGGTCTGGCTGTGTGAGACTCATTAGCCACTGATGAGACACACCTGGGAGATGCCAGCAGAGCAACAGTGGAAATGTTGAGTTGTACCACACTGAGACTATTCAGAGAGGGTGAATTGTTTGATTTGTTATTTTTGACTGTGCCATTGAACTTTTCACATAAAGTGAAACTTTAAATGCCAACAGCAAGAAGAGCAAAAGGCAGAGGAGAACTACTAGCCTGACTGCCGCTGTCTCCATCAGAAAGTCACTTCGCAAAGGTGAAACAGAGTCCAGACCTACAGGTGAGTCTATGGTATGAATACACCTACAGAATAAAGTGTATGTACTTATTGCCCTGAAAGTTATCGAGCTAGCATGTTCCCAGCTGGTTAGTTCCTAGCTCCTAGCAGTTAGCTTGTCGGCTATGTGTTTTGCTAGCTAAGCCCTGCAAGTGTACGTATGTCACTCAGTGGCACCAGCAGAGGAGGAAGTATTCAGTTATTTTACTTAAATAAAGTACCAACACAACAATGTAGAGACCCCCCCCGCAAAAAAATACTGTTTTAACAAGTGGTAATCTCCATGGCTCAAAAATAAAGCCAACACAGAAGACCTGAAAACTGCAGTTCCTCAAATGACCACTTGAGGCTGGCTCCAAAAGCGAGTCAGTCCCCGTAGACTCCCGTGTTAAAATGTCCAACTTAACAGCAGAAATGAACATGTTTACAGTCTGGTACGAATAACGCGTTTGGTCTCTATAGCTAATTTCCTTCTTCATTACAACTGTGCTCACATTTTTTAAACTTTATTAAGGCTTAAAGTTAAACATAACTGAAGGTGTGCTGCTTTGAGTGACAGGCGGGTGCACGTATCCTTGCATGCATCATCTCGGCTCCACACACGCCCCACCTCTTTGCCCACTTTTGGATTAGACGGGAGTTAGGCACTGACGAGATGGCGACGGCGTGGCAGAAACAGAAACATATGGATGACGTCACAAAGCCTACATCTTTATTTACAGTCTTTGTGAACTGTCAGGAAAATGTAATGAAAAGTAAAAGTTCCCTTGTGACTAAAATATTATTATATATGACATTATTATAATGTAGCAATTTACTGTAGTAGCTGGCTGAGGTGGACCAAATGTAACTTCTTTTTAAACAGGTTGGTAGTTTATTCCAGTGGTTCAGCCTCCTCCGGATGGTCACAAGAAAAATCTGTGGTGTCCTGGGATGATCACTGGCACAGAAAAACCTTATCTGTAAAAAAATTATATTCATTACTTTTTCATGAATTGGACTTTTCTTGGGGAAATATTGGTTAATTTTTATCTTCATTTGCCTCAAAAACTTATTTAAATGAAGCCAACTGATCATTTTGAAGGGGAAATGTGTTTGGTGGAGCTGCACACAGCTCCAACATCTGAAACATGGCAAGAAGCCCAACTAGACAATGCTTTTGTCACGCTTAAAAAAATAAGTGTATCATATGTTCTGAAAAGGAGCTATAACTATATCTGTCAAATAATTATAGTGGAGTCATGAAATGTAGTGGTGCACAAGTACAGTAAACATACAGTACTTATGTTAGTGCTGGACTCAGACTCTGAAATTTGACGATGTTAACAGAATGAGAACATGAAAAAAACAAAGCTGTAAACTGGTATTTCAGAAAAACAAAACTGTATAAAACCTCCTGTTAAATGTTTTGGAAACTCTGTTGTAGGGAACATCTGATACACAGAAGAAGGAGAAGAAGGTTTTAAGACTTTCAGTTTCAACACTTTCTTCTCCTGAGTCTGTTAGTTTGCATAAGTATTTGCCTCTCATGCAGACGACTCTTGTATTTGGGTTTATACGGCTTTTTACTGGGAGCGGGTGCCTTCAATACTGAGGCCTGGGATAGTGTTTGTTATAAAACAGGACCTCTCCTGGGATATCTGCTTTCTCTGTTACACAGGAATGTATAGAAATTGAGACCTTTGCGAAGACTTCAGGGTAAGGCATCCAAGAGAGAAGACAGAGGTAGGAAAGCACACACACACACACGCACAGAAAAAAAAAGAAAGAGAGAGAGAGTTGTATGAGTGTAAAGTGTGCCTGAGTTTTGTCTTGAAGGCAGAGCTTTAAACATTACCACATGCTACGAATCCAGCAGAGTGAGACAGTGTGTGTTTATGCAACCATACACACATGTCTGTGTCTGTAGGTACAGTTGTGTTTGTGTATTTATACTCACTTATCTGAGTATATGAGACATGAGAGAGGAAGAAAGAAAGAAAGAAAGAAAGAGATTATGACGGAGGTTTGACTGTAGTTTTATTATCCAAATTTGATGGCTCCGGCTAATTTAAAGACTGATTAGGCTGCACTTGGCAGAAAACCACAAGGCTCTGGTCGCCTGCTCAAAGTCAATAAGAAACACAGTCGAAGAGTTTAAGTGCTGTTTAACACAGCTACTCACACACTCAAAACGTTGCTTTATTATAATGCACAATAGTTCTGTGGGAGAATTATGTAAGAAGATTCATCGGCCAGTGAGAAAATCTGTTTTCCAGAGACCGTCATGATCGGCCAACATTTCCTGGTTAGCGTTACACTTTCTCCTGCGGTCGGGCTATTCTCTGCCACTCGTGTGTGTGAGTGTGGGTAGATACATGTGTGTATGTGTGTTCCATGGTCAATTTTCTCCACTTTTATATGAATGTCAGACCAGCCCTGGACATTTCCAAAAGAAACCATTCATTCAGTAAAATGATCCCATCGCATCACGCTCCAGAACCACAATGAGAAGCAAAAATCGAATCCAGCACATCTCACAGGGCGGATGTTTTCCAATAGATTCGATAGATAATCCTTTAGGTGAATGGTGGAGAGAAGGTGGTGTCTATATGTTGGGGAACGCGGAGGAATGAGTGTTTGACACTTTAAGAACCCCTCATTAAAAACAGCTGAAGAAAGAATTAATTTGATGTGTTGGGCAAATGGCACAGACTCATACTGTATATAGTAGTGCTATACTTTACTGCACGGAGGACATTTAAGGGGCTTTACACACTTAAAATTGTTAATTCACATAAATTCTTCTTGGAATATAATACAAGAGCTTGTTCCAACAGTACTCATATTGTGTGTAAAAACGGCTTTTTTCTGCTCAAAGTGAACTTGGACATGTCTGTTTGGATTTGATAGTTTGGTTTAGCCAAATTCTCTCGCCCCACTCTGGGGTTCTGGGGGGTATTTGAGGGTGTAGTTTCGTTTTTTAAAAGGGGTTCCTTTAGCCGAACAAGAGTAGCACAGGCACAGAAGAGCTGACTAAGCAATGATGGTTGGTTACACAGCAGTGTCTGACTAAAGTTTGCGAACATTAGCTGCTGGTCATATCAGATGAAGTGAGGTTGAGTGTTTTATTTGTTATGAATCCAACTTGTCATTTCTAAGAGAAAGATGTTTAATTTCATCTTTCAGAAATTGCAAAGCCTCACACAATGTTCCTGTCACACAGGACGGAGCTAAGTTTAAGTGAACGATAGATGGTTTCCCTTTTCTATAGAGTTAAAAAAACAAAAACATTGGTAGATCAGTTTGGATGCAAGTTTAGCCACTGTGAGACCACGGTGACCAAAATGATATAGTTTCTGAGTAAAAGTCTTGTATAAGAATTGGATGAGATGACGGTGTATGTGAAAGGTGGTTTTGTTGCCTTATCCATATGTGTGTGTGTGTGTGTGTGTGTGTGTGTGTGTGTGTGTGTGTGTAATCTGAGTTAAGTTTTTATAATCTACCAAACAGATCTGGTTTTACCATCTGTGAATAACAGAGCGTGTATGTAGCTTTGCTTTGCCATTGATTATATCAAGTAACAGCCTGGGGTCCTGCTGGGACTGTGAATGCTACTTGGCGAAGAGAGGAAGAGGTTCCACTGTTGTATGCACAACAAATAGTTCTCTCTCTCTCTCCCTCGGATACATTCACTTTGATGGTTCTCCAGAGTGTGAGTCACCACAGAGAGAAAATGAAAAGCGGTTCAGTGACATTCTTCTGCGTCATTTTGTGTACTTAACGCTTGGACTCAAACAAGCAGATTTCCAAACAGAAACTGCAGACGTGGTCAGGGAGCCTCATTCAAGGGAGCACTTTCACACTCAAAGCAAAGCAAAGCCACACACACACACAACACACACACACACACACACACACACAAAAAAAACACACATTCACAAACACCACTTATATCTCACTCATCTTATGCCCTTCAGAGTTTTTACTCTGAGTGCTGAGAAATGTTGAAGCCATACACCCTCTGGCACACCTTATTTGCCGGTGGGCTGTGTGTGTATGTGTGCGCACCAGTTGATGCAGTTTACTTGGCAAAGGAAAGGTGTGAGGATACTTTTGTGTTGCACAGATGTTGACACATCACACCACCACTGAGCACAATCAGGCTGGTGGCTAGATGCACTATGGACAAGCGATGATATTGTACCAGTTTGGTTTTGTCTACTGGTTGTGCACAATCAGCAACTTGGACAGAAACAAACTAACAATCAATTTATTCATCATTGATTTGTGAATTTGGTTTTAGATAAAGACAGAGGCAGGAAATGTTTCATGTCCTGGATCAGTTGTAGGCTGTGGCAGAATGAAACAAACTTTATAGTGACCTTATGTGGAAGTGATTTCAGGTTTATTTACAGGGACAAAAGAACTATTACTAAAGCATCCAACAGTATTAGAGTTCAGGAAGCAGGGGTAGTAAAATATGGTAATACTGACATTCCAACAACATAAAAATACTAATACTAATTGATGTGCAGCTGTTGCTCGTGGTTGTTTTGTTAGGCCTCTGTGATAGCAGAGTCACAGAGGGTTGGTTGTAGAAGTTTTTTTCCTCTGCTCAGTTTTACAACCTTTTCTGCACTCTGGCCTGTTTCCCTTTGCTCACAGCAGGCCGCTGGCTCTGTGGGAGGAATCAAAGAGTCTGCTCACTTCATTATATAAGAGCACCGCAGCTTGTTATCGACTTTTCTCAACCGTCTTTCAGACTTTTAACTTCCACAAGCTAGTAGTAGTAGTAGTTGTTGTGTTGGTAGTAATGTTATTATTAGCAGTATTAGCATAAATGATAGTAGAAGTAGTAATAGTGGCAGTTCACTAATACCAGTGTTCATTTTGTCAACCAAAGTAAGGATTAAAATATTAATTGAAAAGCTTTTTTCATCATAAAATATAAATAAAAAGTAGCTTTTGAAAGCCATTATGAAATGAATTACAGTTTTCATAAACAAATTGGATGACTTTTTCATGACCTGACTGCTGATCGGTAAAATGTATCACCGGCCACCCAAAGCTCTTCTTTGGAGGTTGGTTTAGATGCTTGACCTGTTGCGCTGATAAGCAGCACTTTGCATTTCAGTAACATTAACCCTCATTAACCCTGACTAACCTGCAATTGACCAGAACAATATTGTAACCATGGAAACAGTATACATCAACGACGGAGGCGGCTGCTTTAAAGGCAGAAATGAGACAAAAATCTCACTGACTGAAACTAGAAGAAATGCTTTTAGTTTTCTTGACTGAAACGTGATTAAAACAATTATTTTTGACATTTTTGGCTTCATTTTTGTATAGTTCATCGTTCATCTTTATGTACTGCAACTCCATTTCAAAGTGATTTAGTTGATGTTGTCAAACATGCAGACAAATAAACAGGAGAGCATCTGTGAGTTTCACAATTACACAATCAGTCATTAGAAAGAAGCAAGCAACACCTGCTGCTCTCAACTATGAGTAAAAAATGAGTGATTAAGTGCTAGAAAGGGAAACAAGAGAGTGCATGAGTCAGGCGTGTGTTTATGAGTGGGCAGAGTAATCCTGATAAATGCACTGACTGCCTCCCTGCAGGCAGGACACGTCAGTTGACCCCTTCTCACACAACCCCACTGACCCTGAAACTTTGAGCTTCTCCGCAAGTGCTGGTGCACCGTGCACCCTGAGACCCCCGTCCCCTTACAAAATGCCGAACAGGAGACTCTTTGACCCTGACGCTTGAACCCAATCATTTCAAACTGCAGTGTCACGTAACTTGAATCTTCATGCACTTGCAGGAGGTAGATTAGTAATTGAGTTATTTATAATACTGGCATTAGCTCATTCCAATTTAGCAAGTAATAGATCTTTTTTTTTTTTCAGCTTACCAGTCAATCAACCTTAATGTCATATTTTACACATCTCAGTTTATATATTTGTCATCCAAACAATGACTGTGTGAAAGTCCTTTCTTGGAAGATAAAAATCCTGTATCGCACATGAAGGGCATTTCATTTATTTACAAAAAACACCAGATTAGGTTTAGTATGAGCACTGGTTGCCACCATGTCTGAAATATATACATCATATCAAGTTTTATGAGATATTTTAATTTCCATTTCCAAAAAAGTTAAAAAGCAAAAAGGTACCAAATTACAATGCTGGAATCAAGAAATTATACAGGTTTATTTTTATTTACCTTACATTATTTTTCCAGTCAGTGACAATTCTAATGGGATTTTTTATTAGTACCCTCTTGATTTTGAAGTGTCAAAACACTGCATATTGGGCGTGTAACTGAGGAGTGTGTGATGAAAGAATATCCTAAAGCAAAGGTGTTGGCACACACAACAACTGTGTGAGGGTCTGCAGTCATCCATCATACTGTAAACCTCAGCAGAATTATGCAACATGTCCCTTCAACTGCATAGACACTCGACAGCAGCGAATCAACAGATGTCCCATCTGAACTCCTTCAGTGAAAGCTGACACACATTCCCACTACACATGCACATACATATTGAATGTATCTGCAGGCACGCAGACTAGATATGTCTCTTACATCCTGCCACTGATATCCATGTGACAGCTGTATCTACAAGAGGCTTTGAGAGTGAGAAATGTTACTGATTGTCAGAGTGACACTTTAAACCCCAAGCCCTTTTTAAAAAAAGAGAAATATTTTAGTTAACCAATCAAACCCCTCTGTGAAAAATAGACAAATGCAGAGTCAGTGGACAAGAGCCAGCTTCATTTGTCGATAACGTGATACACGGCACATAAATCATCGCTGAAGATGGTGAATGTCATGGTCAGACTGGACAAACACGGCGCTTTTCGGGGCAAAGATTTGCTGTTGGGCCCCGTTGGCTCCCTACACTGACCCACCATCCTCTGTGCATTGTTTACTGTATGTACCCTGTCACCTCCAAGTTCCCACTGAGTACAGACCACACATCAGATTATACATAGCATCTTCATGACAGGCCAGAAAACCAGAGACCAACCAGGGCTGAAATAATCCGGCTATACTTGGCTCCAGGTTTTCTGTGTCAGTTGGTTTGTGGTAAGTTGATATAACACAGTTTTGTTCAGGAATATGCACCATGAGAGCAAATTCCAAATTTTAGCTCCAGGCCTCTCAACAAGACTCGGCCACAAGATCAGCTAATGATGCAGAATCTGTCCAAGTGCGTGGAACAAATTACCGAATAATCACCAATGACCAAAACTAGTTGGTTAACCAGCGACTTTAAAAAAAATGGCAAAATCTTGCTGCCCCTCATTGTTTGATTCCGTGGCAGATGACAAAAAGTTGATTCTGGCACCTTGAATATTATATTTAGCCTTAGTCTTTAAGAGAATACATATTCAGTTTCATCACGCTTTAGTCATTTAATTACTAGTTTTAGTGTCTATTGTGAACGAAGGTCAGTATACAGACACTGTATTCCCCAGAGGATGGATTAATGACACTGGTTATCCTATCCTCTGACTTTTCCTGACAATTGTTTATTTTTTTGAAATATCTCAACAGTTATTGGATGGATTGTCATGACATTTGACACATTGGTTTGTAAATGAATGTCCCTCAGGATGAATTTATAATCACTTTGGTGACCCCTTAACTTTCCATCAAGCGCCATCATCAGGTCATTTGCCCTGGACACTTTGGTTTATGACTGAATATTAAAAATGTGATGACCTTCCTGTCAGCCTCAGCAGCTCATGAACTAGGATGGTGAACATGGTAAACATTACACTTGTTTAGCATCAGCATATTAGCATTGTCACCATGAGCGTGTTAGCAGCTGTGCCTGAATAGAGCCGGACTTCTTACATTTGACAAAAGTTTCTTTGAAAAACTTGACTGTACAGTTTTAAAGTACTAAATACAGCAATATTTGCAGGAGAAGATTTTTTGTTTTGATTGTTTTGATTTTTTTTTATTGACTTTAAAAAACTTTTAAAGCCTGAAGCACGTCTGACATGACATGAGTTTCTTTTTTCTGTCATGTCAATAAATACATCTTTTTCACAGCAAACATTTTGGCTGTTACAGCTGGCAAAGCACAGATGAATATCTGGTGAGCACCTGTCTTTTTCCTGCAAATTACACGAAGTTCCTCCATGAACAAGCACATGGCGACAGTGGCAAGGAAAAACTTCCTTTTGAGGGGAAGAATCCTCGAGCAGAACCGGGCTCAGGGTGGGAGCGGCCATCTGCCTCTACCGGTGGGTTTTTCATGTCTGCTGTGAAAAAGGTCTTTGGCTTTCAGTGGGTGGGTGGAGGGAGGATTGGGGGGGAAGGGGGGTGGTGGTGGATGGGGGACTTGGGGGTAGGTGGAGGAGTTGAGGGTGGGAGAGGTTGGGGGTAGATAGGGGTTTGGGGGGTTGGGTGGCAGTTTAGAAGCCGCTGTTGGATGAGGGCCCGTATGGCTTCTTCCACTTCCTTGGTTTCGTCAACCCCAGAAAGTGGCGGGTTTTCTTCCAGACTGAAGCCTGTGGTGTTCTCCCACAGAGGATCTCCTCAGATACATCAGTCTCCGTGGGTTCAGGATCTTCCTGGTTCTCCTCGCTCTGAAGGCTGGTGATGATCTCTTGGGGGCTCGGAGGCTGGTTGGTCTTCTGTTGGTCTCTGTGGAGACCTCAAGCTTGAGTGAGAACTGCGTGTTGAACAGAGTTGTCAGCTCCTCCATCTCTCTCCGCAGGGAAATTTCGCTCTCAGCAGCATTTTGCTGCACAAGTCTGAACTCCTCCGCCATCTTCTGTCGGAGGGCATCCTGCTCAGCCCTCAGGTTTCTCTCCAGGAGCAGGTCCTCCGACACCCTGTCAGCATGAGCTTTCATTTCCTTCTCAAGCTCACGCTGAAGGTTGTCAGCCTGCTGTCTGGCGGTGAGGACGTCAGCTTCATACCTGTGGGTGACCTCTTGGTATGAAGCCTTCAGTTTCTCTAGTTCTTCTAGGAGAGCCTTGTTTTTGTCTTGCTTCCCCTGGAGCTCAGCCACAAACTTTTCCTGGGCGATCAAATGCGCCACCTGCAGTTCCTCATAGTTTTTTTGCAGGAGTTTCTTTTTCTTCTGTCTGATCTTGTTTCGCACTTGAGAGGCGATCTTTGTGGTGCTGAGGGTTTCTGCATCGGTGTATTTTTGGAGCCTCTCCAGCTCTCTTCTGGTCTCCTTCTCCCTGTTGATATACATCTCTTTCAGGGATTTCTGTTGGGTCAACTGCTGCTTGGTCTGATCCAACTCTTGGGAAAGTTGGATTCTCCAGTTTTGTTCGTTTATGCAGTTGGCCCTCGCTTTAGCCAGCAGGTCATTAAGCTTCCAAATTTCTTGATGAAGCTCTTGGACCTCCATCCAGTGGTCTTGATTTCTCCGTGTGACCTTTCTCGTGGTCCTCCTGTTTTGGCGCTGGAAGGTAGAAGTCGCCATCTTTTCAGGTAGTAGAAATCAGTGTCGACTTGGGGAAGATACTGTTAATCTTTTTGCAGTTTGTTTATGAACAGATGTCTGGGTAATGAACTGAACTCACAGTGGTGTGTCACTTAGTCAAAGGTTTGAAGTGATATGGTTGTCTGAAGGGCTGCTGCCTTTGAAACAGCAGAGATCTCACATATACGTAGTGATGTCACAATACACATAGAATGGAATTATTCACTTGACGTTGAAACTACAGTAAGTGGCCATTTAGTATCACTGTAAAAATGGGACAGAGTTTACTGGATCAAGTCAATAAAATGCACAGCTTCATTTCTCACATCAGTTTCATTGAGGGATGATTGTCATTTTTAGTTTTTTTTAAACCTGGATATGATACCTGTTCAATTGAGCTGATTTTATATGTTTTTGCTTTCATTATTTAATATTAGGAAATGAATAGAAAATGAATAGAAATGAAGTTCTAGAGCAGGCATGTTCAAAGTCCGGCCCACAGCCCAATCGTGGCCCGCTGACCAATTTTAAATGGCCCGCAGCTTGTCTCTCAAAATATACAATACGTGGCCCAACACACATTATTGGATAATGAAAGAAGTTCACTTTGCATTTTTTCCCATGCACTTGCTGCTAGGTAGAAGTTGTGGCCACAGCAAAGAAGCGCAAAGTCGACAGCGAGGGCCACCGCTTTCAGGAGCAGTGGAAAGTTGAATACTTTTTCACTGAGCGCCAAAACTGTTGCGTTTGTCTCATTTGCCAAGAGACCATCGCTGTTATGATAGAGTTCAATTTGAAGAGAGATTACGAGACTAAGCAGAATTCATACAAGCGACTGTCCTGCAGTGAACGGGTGGAGAAAGTGAAATATCTTGAAGCTAGCCTAGCCTCCCAGTAGTCTCTTTTCACACCACATGACCCCCAGGTGTTTTCACATCGTCAAATCTCGCCCCCATTCAAAAATGTTTGGAGTCCCCTTTTTTGGAGCATGTACCTCAGCAGTGCTTTGATAGACACTCTGGACACAGGCAGAACAGTAATAGGTTTCACTTGTACAGTTGCTGCAACACCAGATCTCACTTTCATCATCAGTGAGGGAAACACTGTGCAGGCTGAAGGACACAGGCGCTCTGCACTCACATTCAGGAGTATTTCCCTGGTGCTTTGCTGCGCCTCCAAACTCTCTGTCTTCTTTTTAACTGGTGTTAATGCAGCGTTCTTTCTCTGGGTGGACGTCTCTGCTGGCTGCTGCTGGTGAAAATAAGCAGCAGCTTATCTCAGTTGGCCTCCTGGGCAACGGATTCCCTCTTCTTAAGTAATTTCAGGACACTGTTATCCTTCCTCTCAGTGGAATAGTTTTAACAGTGATGTGAGGATTTTTTTTTTTTATATGAATTATATTCCAGAAGAGGAAGCTAAAACCATGGGAAGTGCAAACTGAATTATATATCAAATTATGACCAATAATACATTATTAGTGATAATAATAATGTGATATTCTTCCTTTGGTTTTGATATAATTCACAGGAACAGCAGAGACAAAGCAAAGCAATTTGAATGAGTTACACATTGCCACTGGGGGAGATGGGGCAGACCTACTTTGTAAGGACAAAGATAAATTATAAAAAATGCACAGCATCATTTCATCAGTTTGATTTATTTGGTATTTTCATCTGGCAGCGAGGTAATAATTTGAAGCTTTGTAAGCGAGCTGCTCTTTGTAGCGTGGTGATGGCTGCCAGATACAGATCCAACTCCAAGCTATCAAAAACACTGACTCACTTTTGTGTTGTAAGTAAAGATAACAAGTCGTTTGGACCAATGTTGAATAAGTTAAAATTTTATTGGTTTGTTGCCATGAAATCTGGAGTCTTTTCAATTTGTTCTTTTGAACAGTTTTTAGCTCAACCAGTGAAGTTGGTAACAGGAGACAGTCGTAGTAGCTGTAATTACACATGGAGGTGTCACAAGAGTGGGTGAAATACTGAAGTGTGCGCGTGAGTGTGTGTGTGTGTGGGTGGGTGTGTGTGTGTGTGTGTGTGTGTGTGTGTGTGTGTTGTGTGTGCGAGTGTCGTGGGAGTATCACAAGGCCAACAGCTGCTGGTGTGACCAGCAACAGGTGCTCCAAGGTAAACCAGAGGTACATCAGAGAGAGAGAGAGAGAGAGACACTGAGACAAATATGTTTTTGTCTTCATACCTTCACCTAAACTACTCTATGTCTGCCTACATCATATACATGTAGTGTACGTCCCATTAAAACAACTTCAGTGAATAAGTCGATCTTGGCAGTCTGTAAATCTGTTTGTATTTATGCTAATGCTTCGTATCCTTCAGTGTAACCTTGTCTCAGCCCGACATGCAGCAGACAGACAGACAGACAGACAGACAGACAGACAGACAGACAGACAGGCAAGAATCCAGACAGACAAATGGACAGTCAGACTAATAAATAAAAAGACAGGACAGATGTTTCATCATGAAACAGATGTTAAGAAGACAGGCGAGAAGGCAGAGACAGAAACAGACAGACCACTGATTGACTGACTGAAGCACTGATAGTGTGACTGGCAAAAGGGGACAGGGACATTTATTTATAGCAACATTACAAGTTTCCATGATAGTTTCCACCACGCAGGCCAGAGCCTCTCGAAGCACATGGCTATCTGTCAACCACTGCGCTTATCACCACACAAGTACCAAAGCTACTCTGTTCGCAGCAGCTTATTAAACACTGCATGACCTAAGACCCTCGCTGTCCTGAGGCACACAACGTTAATTAATTCATTTTCCCTGATAGATTGAATCAGCAGCGTGGTCAGCTATATGCATAAGTACACACAGTGTTCCCCTCACTCTCCCCTCTGACAACAAAGACAACAAGTTCTTGGGAAGTTTTGGAGTTTATAAAGTATATTTAATCTACTGAGAATTAAATTGCTTGTGTTTCCCAGTAGCTTCATCAGTTGTTCCTGATTCCTCGACACAGTGTGCTAAATGGAGCCTGCTACAACTCTCATGGCATGCTATAGCATTGGCATGGAGCCTGCAGTATCCCTCAGCTTAATATGTGTTATATAAGTGCTGGTATGGAGCACTGGCGCAATGGTTCACAATTGACACATACCTGATTATGGAGCTGGATTTAAGATGAGATATCCTGACTTTTAGTAACTAGTATGGATTAGCTCCAACAGCACTGGAGCCTTCAATTCCCATTATGTGACTCAATTGCATCTTTTTGTTAGAACCTCTCTGCCTGTTAAACACTCACACCTTTCCAACTTACACGCTCCGGGTTTATAAGACAGAGTTTCCGTAAAGCAAGTATCTTTTCTCCTACAGGCTTCAGCTACAGTAAAATAACCCTGAAGACATCATCAGTTGACTGGACAATAGTTTCGTCCAGAGCCATAGACGACATTAAATAACTCAAATCATAACTACAAAACATTAAGAAAGAACTGATCTCTATGTGAAACATCCAGTTTCCTTTCATGTCTCTTAAAAGCAGTTTTAAAACTGGAAAATAATTCTTTATTAGCGTTATTAAAATTATAGATTAGATTAGATTAGATTAACTTTATTAATCCCACAACTGGGAGATTCTGGGAATACTCAAAGCTAACACAATGGAAATAATTTGGGCGTTTGCACATGGCTTTATACACATTTCCCCAAAGTAAAAAAGTTACATGTTTGGTATCTTTAGAGACTTTGGGATTTCCAATGTGATTTAAAGGCTGGTGATTTTTTTAACCAAAACAAACCATGTGTTGGTCCCTCAGTACTGTTTGACTTCCTGAGCCTGTGTCACTCATTTAAACCCATTTGTCCTCACTGATGATGTAAATCCTTGAGAACAGCTCACAGATATATAGTTTGATTTTTAAAGACGGCTCGATAAATATCTGAAAACAGCTGGTCGCTGGTTTTAGTAAATGTTATTCTAAACGCGAGGACATAGGGCATTTGGTGGGTGGATTAATACACATGTGCTGGTTTAGGGAGTGTTTACAGCATCAGGATGGGAAATGTGTCTGTTCCAAAACAACAGTGTGACTCACTGATCTGATTTATTTGTAACAGTTTAGTTTTACAGCATTACTTGTTATTATGATCCGTTTATTGATGATTCTGATCTTTCTATGGGTTTTGTTGACAGTAAAAATGTAGAACAATACCAAAACCAGGTTCAATGTGTTTGAACGCAGCATGATTGTCCTGCTGCTGGTTCAGAGATAGATTTTAATCTCTAATTATAAAAGTGTAGAAGATGAAAGTCCAATGTCCAACCCAACATCCAGTGACTTATAGGGTTTCCTACCACCTGTGCCATTTCAGCTGCAGTGATGTTTGTAACTACTGAAAGTGACCAAAAGCAGATCAGGACCAAAAGATTGTCACATTAGATTGGTGGAATGATATGTGGATTTTATCCCAACCAAGTAACTGCATCATTCAGAGATTATACATGTCATATCTATTTCTACATAAACTGACAATGTGACAATGGTCAAGCCAAGCAATTTGGATAGCACTGCTACTACAGAGTTACTATAAAAAGCACTGCCACAGAAGCTGGCGTTACTTGTCTGCGATGCTCTGTTAGAAAGAAAAATGCCTTTTTGAATGATGTAACTCCTACATGAAGTTCTGCATGTACATGCATGTGCACTGCATCTGCATGAAGGCGTTAATGAGGTGCTGAAAATGCCAAGGCTCACACAGCCACGGTGATCTGAAGCCAAAGAAAAAGAACACCGCAAAACACATACGGTACACATGGGAAGGCAATTTTAGTCTTTCCTGGTTTTGATTATAGTTAATATGAGTTGAAAATAAACAGTGAGGGGCTGTAAACCAGATTTCCATAACCTCCAGGGGCTTTCCACCTCTGAATTGAAGGATATAGGAATCCATAACTATAACATGGATCGTGTTACTATAAACTTAAATAAGACCAGGACTTAAAGCCTGTTACAGACAGATCATCCTTACAGACCACCATGTTGTGGATACCACCAAGACTCAACTGCACCTGATTTTTTTTTCTACTTTAAGATCTTGGAAAATTGCTCTTCATACTTGTCAACTCCAATATGGTGAACATTTTTACAAGACTCTTTGTTTTGATTGCAACAGTTAGGAGCAGGTCTAAACTGTTCAAGTGTAGGCTACTTATAAAAACAAAGTCTCTCCACCGGGGTCTGTTTTTAGCTTCAGTATAATGTTGCAAGTGGGTGATAATTTTGCCAGGCAATTGCGTGTTTTAAAAAGTGCCTAAAGTAACATAGACATGAACTGGACGCATCTGTCTCTTTAGTCCATGCTACCACCTAGTGGTGACATTGTGTACTGTTAGTAAGTGAGAGAGCGGTAACATTCAATACTGTCATCTGCTGGTGGTTAATTATCAGTGTTTGCCACAGAGCAGCAGGAATAAAAACACTAGTGCTAGGTGGATGATTTTGTCTATAGATACAAGATCAGGAGGAGGATCAGGATGTCCTGCAGCCTCACCAGAAACAATGGAAAGTATAGTAAGTCGTACTCTGCAGCGATGTGGTCTAAATGATTACCATATGGTTTCCTATTGAGCTGCCTGGATGTTGATTCATCTACAGCCAATGCTTCATAATGCACCATGTCAGTAAGATAAATAGTTAATCAATTCAGTGCAGTTTATTGGGGTGAACTGTCCATATGGTAAAAACCCAGCTGAGGTAATTTCACTTTATATCCCAAAGCAAATTACAGCTTCGTGAGACACATATGTTGTACCCTCAGTGCTGTCAAATATGCTGCAGCAAAAAGCACATTCGCATTCACATTTCATTTCCATACGGAGCCAGATTTGAAGGGACAGCACGTTGAACAGGTTCAGTGCTATAAGTATGTAGGTAGATAACTGATAATCAGCTGACATTCAATGACAACACCAGCATCATTCCCCGTTGAGACAATCAAGTTGAAGTTGAAGTTGAAGATAGTTCCCTCCAGGGTTGGTGGAGACCAAAAACAGAGATAAAAGGCGAGTGAAGAGAAACACTACTCCTAATGAATAGTAATGTCCTCTGTATGTGTAAATAAGTTTTATTACACATTTGCCATATCAACTTTATAAGATGATACGTCTTGTTGTAACCCCGCTCCCCAGTAGCTAAAATAATAATAATCAAAGCAGGTTAAATAACCACTACATAATCTGGAGTTGACATCACACACACACACATGGCACCACAAACCTGGATAATGTGTTTACATGGCACAGTATCCCAGTTTCTGGGTTACTAGGTTACATATTTGTGTTTTTCAGAACTGGGATGAGGCTTTATTTATATAGGTTTATAGAACCAGGACGGGATGTTTACCTCCACAAAAGCACAACCAGGATACTAAAAAACAATGGACAGGATCCTATTATTTATTGTTTAGCTATAAGAAGAGGGTAAATATTGTTCTGCACAGATTTTCTTCACACCAGTGAGGCTTAATGTAGCTGTACCACTACACTGCAGTAGCTGACACAATACATTCCATATTACTGGTACCATTATGACTAACAACCAGCAGTTAGTTAGTTATCAGATACAGTTTCAGTGTAGAAGTAAAAGAAGAAATTCTCTCTCTGTCACCCGCGTGAATGAAATACACAAGTTAAGTTTCTATTTAGACCCAGACCACGAGGGTGTTAACAACATCACCGTGACATAACCATTAAAAGTCACAGCATGCGCAGAGCAAGGTGTCATATTACAAGCAACAGTGAGCTCCTGTAACAAGATAATGATGCTGCTCTGTGTAACACATGCAGGTCAGTGTACGGAAACAAATCACCCACGCCATGAAAAAAAGAAAATGGCTCAATTTTGGGCTTTAAGGGCTGACACTGGAACAAAAGACTGGCAATTTGACTAATGTTTTAGTAAGTAAAAAAAAATCCAGTCTGTCATACAGGTTAATGGCCCCACTAATGAAGGTGAATTCTGTAGGAATGCTGAACATGACGAGACTGTTGTAAAGTTTATTCTTTCCATGAATGAAAGAGGGAAACTGCTGTAGCTGTCTGCTGCTGTCACCAGTCCACCAGAGATGGAAAGAGACAGGAGGGGGATATCCTTATCTGCTAATGCCATGAAATTCAAGACGGTGCCCCATGATGCATGCGCACCGGCTCATGCACCACAGACACACACACACACACACACACACACACACACACACACACACACACACACACACACACACACACACACACACACACACACACACACACACACACACACACACACACACACTGGGAGCTTTACACAGAAACGTACATACAAAAATGCACGAGCAAACGGAAAGCAGGACATACACATAGCCTTAATATAGACTCAAACGCATACACACAGCATAGCAAGCATACACAGTTTATTTTTGAGAGCTCAGCCGTACACACACACACACTCACAAGATCCGGAGACAAAGGTAAGAGCGATAAATCAAATCTCAGCTTCTAACACAGAAACTTATCTCCACTGTGTGTATCATAGGCTTGATTCAGTTATGGAGCCAGATAAAATTTTGTAGTAATGAGCTTTTCAAACACAAGTTAATGAGTGTGTGTTGACTGAGCATGTGTGTTCATTATCAGCGGTGCCTGCCACAGACTTTTTCTTAACTGCAGAGACACGGGTGACTATGGTTGTGCAGTGGATGTCTTACATGCCAGTCACTGTGATTTCACTGGTGTTTTCTCTCACTAAATCCCACAGTGGTTTCATCAGCAGTGTCCAGGAAATTATTTTATTATGTCCTTTTCACACAGGCTACAGTAAAGCTATCAAATCTGTATTATGACCTCAATATGTTCTGTCCAAAAAGAGAGTTGGACCCTTTACCTTATTAGTTTATAGTAATTTAAGATTCATCCATCTGTTACAACTAACACACAGTAAAACACAAACACAGTCAATACGACATGTAACACTGGGATTCCTTCACAGTCCGTGAAAGCACATTTTATTAGCTCACTCTCTCCACAGGGGGGCGGCGCTTCACGTTGCCACTGGTTTACTTCTGTTTCTATCCAATCAGAGAGCGCCTGGTTGTTGGTTACCATTGGTTACCGGGGCAGTGGCATTATGGGATGTACACATGGCTGCCTTCAGTGGCGGAATGCTTGTCAGTGAATCTGTGCGCTTGTGTCTTTCGTCTCACGGACCTGCAGATGAAGTTTTGACATTTCGCGAGGTTTCCGGGACTCTGTCGTCGACATCGTGTGTATTGATGTTTTTATTCCTCGTTTTTAAGGCGCCGGTAGCCTGAAGTGATTTGGAGGGCTATCAGCCCCCATCATGTAAACAGATGCTCCAGTGCTCAGTTAAACCACCGCCGCACATCAGAGTCAATATGCAAAACTCGTATGAAGCATCAAAGAGAAAAGCAGCTTTCAGGCGAGGTAATGCCGAGCATCAAGTTCATCAGAGCATCACCTCCAATAAAGTTTTAAAATCCTGCAGTTAATTCTGTACAACAGGATTCCTCATCCACTTATTGCATATACTATTAATGTAATTAATTAATGTCAGACTGACTTTGCACTTAATCCTTCACATTGTAAAAGTCAAACTGATGACTGACTGTGCTCTCAGACTTCTGTTTATTTAAGGTTGTGTACCACAAAGTGTGTGTTTACACAAGAAAGTACACATTAGATATTTTTTTATGTTATCAGTTTAATCACTGAAAACATAGAAAGCAAGTACTTAGTGTTTCTTCACCTTAGCGGTGTTTTAATACTGAGAAAATACACGACAATATCCTTGTCTATAAAAGTAAGAAGACAGCAAGGCAGCTGGGCCCTTTGCATTAGACTAAGAGTTTTGCACGTGTGAAAACTGAATTTAAGAAAAAAATGTAGAAGCTTATAATTCAGATATTATATGTCCAAAAAGCCACAGAAGATATTACAATAATACTAAAGTAGGCATAATAATACCAGGAGGAAATATGTTATACACAATACATTTAGTAAGAACCATTTGATCTGAAACATATGAAGGATTGAAGGATCTGAGGATGATTAAAAATATTAACATTAAAAATATGTTTGATGTGAGTGATGTTATTTTTGGGTCGTGTGTAGAGAGAGAGACATATTGTTCTGAGTCAAAATTAGAACTGAATATATTAATAATACAGAAAGTTAAATAATTAAAATGGAGTGTAAATAGTGATATAAAGCTGTATTCTTTCCTGTGAAATCACTTAATAAAATAAATCAAACAAAAAATGTGTCTGACTCATCTACTTACATTATCTATGACTAGTTCATTTTATTTTGCAGCTCCTTGGCTATTATCTATTTCCTGTTTAACTCACAACATTGTGTGTGTTTAACGTCAGTGGAGCTTAAGTGATGTTGACAGAATGGAAGTAAAGGAAATGATAATGATCTGTAGATTTCTACCAGCTCATCTAACTGACTGTGTTACTTTTTGATGTATATGAAGTTTTATTTTTGACTTCTCTGTTAACCTTTTGCTCTTTTTTACATTTGGGGTTACAAGTGTGATTAAATAACAGTTTCCCCTCTAAATGTCCCATTTAATTCTGTATTCCCAGATTAAAACAACACCGTCCCAACTGTCACAGCCACCACTGTCACCATGCCCGGTGAGGACAAACCACCACAGCAGACCCGGCAGAGGAGAAAGAACAAAAAGTCCCGCTCTAAGGGGAAGAGCGTCGGTGGGAGTCCCAGTGCCGGGCCGGGAGGCAGCGTAGATGGACAGGATGACCTCCTCTTACCTCCGGTCCTCCAGCCTCCCCCGAAGAAGCAGCTGGTGGAGAGGCCGAAGGTGCCGGTGGCCAAGGTGGAGGAGGAGTCGTCCATAGTTATCTGTCTCCAGGTGCTTTTTCCCTACCTGCTGGCTGGGATGGGCATGGTGATGGCCGGCATGGTGCTGGACAGTGTACAGGTGAGTGTCTCAACAATCAGCCTTGGAACCTGTGATACCCCTGATGCTCTTACCTGGTAGAGTGCGTACCATAAAGGGTTAGTCCTAACCGCAGCAACCCCCTCCACCCCCCGTCTCTCGATAGCAACTGTAAAAACCAAAAACAGGCCCCACTCTGCGCTTTGTGTTTTCATCGAGAAATATTGTATTAGAAAATTGTTGTTGTTGTACTTTAAGAAAAGCTGCTGATCTCAGCTGCTGTGAAGGTTTTCACAGGAGTCTTTGTTCTAGACGTCACCTGAGGGCTCTCTTTATTCTTTGAGTGCGTTTGTGTGTCCGTGTCTTCGCTTTTGATTGATGTCGAGTCGATACCTGTGCGGGTGTTTGTGTGTGTGTGTGTGTGTGAGAACTAGCTGTGTCTTCATCCTCTGCCAGGCATCCCTGACATTCGGAGTGCAGCCAGCTGGGCTCAGGGAAATCAGACACACTGCTGTCTGCTTTATGATGAGCTGGTAGCTCTTTCTTCCTCTCTGTCGTCCTCTGATAAACACGCGTCTATCCTTGTATGGCTCGTTCCATTCTCTCCATCTGTTGCTCATTAGGATTTCCTCCACTGTCTCCTCTTCAGAGTGCGTTGCCCTCCTGCATCTGATGGAGGGCGATTAGTCACAGGTTCGGCTGAGCGCTGTGTCTAAAAGCACGGGGGACGTAGAAGGACACGGAGAGCAGGCTGTCTGAAACGGAAAAGAGATAAAGACAAGAATATTTCTCTGTCAGTTATTAGGATTATTACTGTGGCCTGTGGCTGTGTATCCTTTTGTCATACCTGTAACTGTAGTCCTACATGTTACGTCCTACACTCTGCATCTGCCAACAGGCTCTTTCAGTTTCACTGGTTTCTGTTTGCGTTCCAAGTTGTGGCTCACTCAGATTTACTTTGGGCCTTTGGGCTGCATTACACAATTATGAAAATATATTTCTGACGCCTCCATAACATTACTTGTTGGCTTGAAATGGACTGGGACCTCTCATCATTCATTCCTGTTCCAGCTCAACTACTCATCTTTGTCAGTCCATTTAGATATACCACCTGTACAGTATGTTTTGTAAAAATGGTGTTGTGGTGGTAAAGTTACAGTAAACCTACTGTAAAGGTGTTTGTTGTTGGTAAGCCTCCCAGAGGATTGGGGCGTCCATGTTTGAAACTAGAGGTGAGCGAACTGGCCAAAATATCATATGACAGTCTTTTTGTGTAGAATCTTAATCTACTATCTGAATCACGAGTAACCCCATTCAGTTGAACTCATGTGCTCACATGATTAGTTTTGCATATGGTTGATGGCCTGGACACAAAACTCAAGGCTAAAGGCCCAACTCACAAATATCTGCATCCTCTTTCCGCTCTGATTTTATTTTGAAAGTCCTGACTGGAAGTTGTGATTTCGTATCTTTCCTTCGTTTTGATGCTTCTTTCGGATGTTTGTACTCTCGCCGCTATTCTTCACCCACAATGCTGTCTTATTTATTTATGAGGTGCTATATATATATATATATATATATATATATATATATATATATATATGTGTGTAAGTGTTTAATTCAGAAAGTTCAGTCGTTGCTAACCAACTAGCCCTGGCTCGTCCCGCTTTGTGTTACCCTGCCTTCAGGCAGGTCTCTGGTCCCGTGGACAGACTGTAACTCCACCATCGTGGACTGCAGCTAGTGACGGTGGTCTGATTTCACTCTGGTGGAGAGTTGGTACATGAGCAGCTATGCCAAGCTCACTGAGGCTGTAGAGTAGAACAAGGACAGCCGTTGCCAGCTGCAGTTAGCAGGCTACCTGTTTACCAGCTAACAAAATATCTAAATATAGCAGCTTGTAATGATGTAATCTGTAGGATTCATCTGAAAAGTAAGATCATATGCCAAAGATCATCCATGATATAAGATCATCAGATCACTCACCACTAATTGAGACAAACGGATATGATGCCAAACTGTTCTAACACAGAAGAGTGTGGGGTGTTGATTATATTTGTTTTATTGCATATAAATGATAAATGAGAAGGGTGTGTAGGTGAGAGAAAGAAAGAAAGACACATCATGTGTCAGTCTAAGGGTGCATCCACAGTGATGATGCATGGATCTTCTTGTCTACTGTACAATCTGATGATTGATCAAGAATGATTTATTTATTCTCTATTCTTCAAAAGCCAGGTTGGAAAGTGCTTCACAATCACAGGATAGATCATTAAAATTATTTGATTTTGAATGATCAAACACTCGATCACCATGAGTCTTAAACTTTTAAGTTTTATGTCATGATTCTACATCATTCTTGACTTGTGGAGAAAACTATGCCAACTCATGGTCCACTTAATAACTTATTTTGAAGCATTCATTCGTAACACACTGTCATCGAGTCTGCTCAGTTGTCATGGAGATGAATCTTGTGAAACAAATGTCAATGTCTTATTTCATCCATAATACTTTTACCTTTAGCTTTGGAAAAAGCTAGTAAGCAGACCTTGAGTACTACATTTATATTGTTTATTGTCATACAACACATACAAATTAGATAAACACAAACATGATTGGAGTGAATATTTGTTCAAATATAAACAACAACATTTTGATATTTTACAGAAATAAATA
Organism: Seriola lalandi dorsalis; assembly: GCF_002814215.2. Taxonomy (NCBI): domain Eukaryota; kingdom Metazoa; phylum Chordata; class Actinopteri; order Carangiformes; family Carangidae; genus Seriola; species Seriola lalandi. Next base: position 313,276 of record NW_019524822.1, on the reverse strand, counting down.
AATCAATTATTATTATTATTATTATTGTTATTAAAACTGTTATTGCCCTGAGTTTGATTCTTAATGGTAAAAATAAAAAATAAACAATGAATGTGCGATTTACATTTTACATTTGCTGCTGACGTGGGGATTAAATATATGATTCGATAATAATAACAAGGAAAAGAAAACCCATTACCTCCATTCAAAAAAAGAGAGTGAGAGCAAAAGAATGTTTGGATGTAAGAGAAAAACGTGAAGAGCAAAGTAATTCCTGTGATGCTATGAAATCAATATTTTAGGTCAGTCCAGCTTCTTAAAAAGCTGGGCAGCGATCAGTCACACAGCATCGTATGATTGTTTGGTCTTACATGTGGTGTTATAGAAAAAGCTGATACAGTACCAGGACTGTGACTGGATCACAGTGTGAATGTAGCAGGTGAACCGGACGTGGAGATGGAGGGACTGGACAGAGAGAAAGAATGAGTCACGATAGGGAGAGAGAGATAGAAAAGATAGAGAGAGAGAGAGAGAGAGAGAAAAGAGGGATGCTGGGGAGAGAGAAATGCAGCAAGACTGGCCGACGTAGAAAGAGGGATGTCACATGGCAAGAGGGAGGTAGGATGAGAGGCAGACACGCAGCAAGAAAATAGGAGGAGGGAGAGAGTGAGGCGGTAAGCCGGTCATTTCCCTCATGAGTTTGCATGTCGGGCAGCGCAGACAGCCCTGCCTCTTTCTCTGCTACGTCACAGCAGAGCAGAGCAGAGCAGAGGGAGCAGGACTACCCTGATGCTGACAGGAGGAAAGAAACACTCCAGCCTGCCAGGAGCTGGCTGCTGCATCTCGTCAGTGGACCTCTCGCATCACTTACTGACATTATGGAGCTTTTTTCGTCTTCCTCTTCACTCCCAAAAGAGAGGAATGGGCCGGAATGACAAAGGCATGAAGGGATCCTGCCACTTCTGACTCTCAAGACCTTTTGGACAATTCTTCATCCTCTTGCCGCTGTCAATCATTTTGCTGTCACGGCAAGCGCTGCAATCACTTACAGGATACAGCTGTGCCTTTTACACTGGAGGTCAAGTGGATTCCAGACAGGATTAAAAGGATTCAGGACGACATCCAACAAACATTAAACTCAACTGAAAGGACTTTGAATCACATCAAATGGATTCTCATGTAGATCCGACTTAATCAGGACTCCTTTGTGAGGTTCATTCTCTTTAACCTGTGTGTGGACGTCAAACCCATCTGACTAACCTTTACTTAAAGAGACCGGTGGATATGGAGTATCTTTGTTTGTAGAGAACGTTACGACCTATGAATCAGAAATGGTGTTAATGACTGTGTTCCCCAGTGGTGCTGACAAAAGGATACCTCATCACTGCTGACTCACCACCGGGCCAAAGATGCCACACTCCATTGCCCTGAAGTTAGAGTTGAAGCCTTTAACTTTGATTTTTCCTGAGAAACAAAAAGGAACAAATGGAAAATGAAGGGACAATGTTCTACACATTTACAATTAGATATACTCTTCTGAACATCTGAAGTCATGGCAGCAGCTGATTTCTCCAGAGGTCAAAAGGGTTTATATAAGCTGATTGTTTCATTTGTTCACAGTCAAGAATGAATCAAGAACAACCTTTGTAATCCCTCAAGAGCGGAGCAACCATTCACAAATTCTGTCTCTCAGCTCTTCAAGAGAGACCTGAGTGACTGCTTGAAACATTTGCCCTTGACCTGTTTTAAACCAAGGAAAACAACATTGATTGGTTTCTTCTTCAGCATTCACCCTGCTCACTCCTCGTCTTAACACCTTAACAACCTTTACATTTGGATAGTCACACTGACAATGAGATAAATATACGTTTAGATAAGTGATTAGATAACCCTTCGTTCAACATGGTGGTGACTCGTCTGGAGCTGGAGCTACGCTACCAGGGCAAAAAGTTACGTGGCGTGACGTGGAAGTTGACTCGATCGGAACATGGTTTCCTACCAGAGAGCTCCTGGCTGATCGCTGCTCAGGTTATGGTGCCGTACCTGGTGTCGGGACTCGGCATGGTCTCCGCTGGTATCGTTATGGACCTTATACAAGTATGGAAGTCTAACAAAGAATATGTTTTGAGAGATTGATTGACAGGTTGATGGATAGGGCTGGGTACCATCTAAAGTAAATTATATTAGTGCCAATACCATAACCGAATTTGGTGCTGATACCAAAACAATATGTTTTTATGAATACTTATTTGACATATACAAATTCAAATTTTAGTTTTGTGGCTTAATCCCTTTTTTTTTGCCAATTCCCAGTTTTAACATCCAGTACAACTTCTTGTAATTTGATGCTTTCTACAATATGTGCACATGGCAACCACTGTATGTGAAGGGGAGGGAAAGATTGTGGTTACGGCAAAACTGTGGTTAAGGTATGATAAGGGCTGGGAAACACTTTAGCATAGTATGTAATTTTCTGCTGCTAGAGGTCTCTTAATCAAAATGATAACAAGACTTTGGTGACATCATGAAGTAGCGTGGGGTCATGGGAGTTGTTGTCTTCACCACCATTGCCGTCTTTGCAGTCAGCTACTCCCGGTTAGGATTCCCCCACTGTCAGTCGTTCAGGAGGTTTTTACCGGTAGTAGAATTATCCACAGAGGTGTCCTCTCCAAAACAAACACACTCGCTGATTAAATCTGGTAAAAAACGTTGAATAAAGCAGTTACTCAGTTCTATGGACACTTTTCAGTTGGTACCAAAGAAGCGTTGAGGTTATTGGGGGGATCGGCGAATGGTTGGATGGACTGACTTTACATAAACAGTTTATCATTGTGGCACAGATTGATGAATAGTGTACAGGCTGTCATAAACATTTGAATGGGTCATTGGAGTATTAAGAATGACCCAGTAACAGTGGGAGGCAGAGATGGACTGTGCCTGCAGCCCGGGTGAGTGTGGTCTCAGCCGGTATCATTTCATATCCACAAGTATAAATTAAAGGTCAGTGACGTTGGCTTTTTATTACATATTGGATATTCGTCATTCCCATCTACCTTGATCATGACTCAGGCAGGTATCTGACCTCAGTCTTTTATGTGTGGAGGGAGTGATGAGGAAAAAGTGGCTGATGGTTAATGGAGGGAAGATGGAGTGCAGTTTTTCCTTCAAAAACAGGCAGACAACTGGATGGATAATCGAATCAATAGATGGATTTATCTATGGCTTGATGGAGTGATGGAAGGATGGATGGAAATATTGAAGCAGGTACAACAGGTACAACATATACATTCATTTTAACAGTCCTGCTTCTCTCATTAGCAGTGCTATTTCCTGTTCAACAGACGGATCCCTGTGTAACATGCAGCTTTCTGAGCTTTCCAAATCTGATTTAGATGTGGGAGACAGAGGAGAGCCTTGGGATAAAAAGTGAACAGTTAATTTAATTAGTGGATGAAGGATGAAAGAGAGGAGGCCAGAGAGAGGTAAAAGAAACCTTGATACCATGGTATCACTAAGAAAAGAAGAGTGGATTCTGCAGTAGAGGGAAATGTCCACACTGTTCGCCGTAGTTCCAATATTTCTTACTTCAGTGTGGATATAAAATGCACATGCTGATGATATAACAGTGGTGTCTCCAGTGATGAAGAATTTATATCAGTAATTGTATTGACATTTAGAGCAAAAATAAAATCAACATTGTTTTTTTTTTTCCTCCTGAGAGATCTTGAGGAGCTCAGTGTTTTGGCTTCTGGCCCATTACAGCCCAGCAGCAGCAGCAGCAGCAGTAGTATTAAGGCAGAAGTGGGCCACGTCCCAAGATAGCCTCCCAGTGACAGGCGTCAGCTAGACCTACCAGTCCAGAACCTTAGCGTGATGCGTATAAATAGATACACACACGAGCGCGCAGACCGGGGCACAAAAAGCACAACTCTACCTCCATTTATCCCTCTAGTCTCCCGCCTGGACTTGTTTGCCCCTCTCAAACCTCGTCACTGCCACCACGCCTTTGACATGGTACAGCTCAAAAGGCAGAGATTATATTATTGGTAATGGAAATACGGCATCTATGTTTGTGTCATGTAGTAATTCATCACGCCACACAGATTTAATGTTTAAATCTGCCACGTTTCATGGAGGTTGTGATTTATCCAACTGTTTGCACTTTGTTGTATTGTGTTTTTGAAAATGTCCAGCATTTCCACTCAAGCTTATTTATGTGCACATTGAAAGATGACATGCAGCATTTTTTCTGGTGCGTTTGTTTTAGGGGTTCTCCTAATGGAAGTGTTTTGGGCTGTTGTCAGCCACCGTAGTTGCTCTCTGTTAAGTTTTTTTAACCGTAAGCTGTAAATTTTACTTCTAAAAATCTCTAAACTTGCAACAGCCACTTGACTCACCCGTTAACTCTGTTGGGATGGTGATATGAAGCCGCAGTAATTTTGGGCTCATGGGAAATGTGTTTTTTTTTTCTCATATCTTGGCTGATCATTGGAGCTAAGAAGAAGCATATCCACTGTACTTAGTTGTACACCTTTCCTTTGTGTTTTTGCTCCACTCTAAAAGCAGCTATATCTGCTGCAAAAATGAATCTTTTCAGGTTCATACAAGGACACACTTGCTAAAAAGACAGTTCTTCTGGAGTGTGCACAGGTGAACATGCACAGTGTTTTGCACACCAGCCGTTAAATCATGCATCATGTGTAGTTATATGTGGTAGAGAAGCTCCTGGATCATGATTGTTGTTTATATTATACTAATATTGATCATTTATTCATTTTATAACAAACTTCTTATCTGACTCTATTTCCTTCCTCCTACTTCTTTCCTTCCTCCGTTTCCGGCCTGCTCTGTCAGTCCATCCTCTCATCTTTAATTCCCTGCCTCCCCGCCTGCCTGTGCTCTACATCACTCTGCTCTTGGCAGCCGCGTTGTGTGTTTTTTTTTTTTTATATGTGCATCTATTTAAAGATCTAAACCGTCTGGGACCTGCCAACTGGAGTTGTAGTTAGAAAATATGAGGCAGACTCTGTGAACTGTACCGCTTCTGAACCCAGTGAACCTGCGCGTTGTGGCGTGGCGTCAGGCGAAGCCCAGAGAGGCGGGAGCAGGAAAAGTAGGCTACTGGGTTAGTCCAGAATATGTTATGCGCTTATTTAACAGCATCAGGAGGGGACGAGGTTCAGAAAGTTCATCTGTGGTGATGGAGATGACACTGATGATTTGTGGAACAGAAATATGTCGGTATTAAGATGGAAGAATCGTAATTGACTAAATTTATATTTTTGTGTTTTATGTTTTTGTGTGATGTTCTGCAACAGTCTGCTCAATATTTGATTTTATTTTCCCTTGTGTGTCTTCCAGCACTGGGAGGTGTTTAAGGTGATAACGGAGGTTTTCATCCTGGTGCCTGCGCTGGTCGGACTCAAAGGAAACCTGGAGATGACCCTGGCTGCTCGCCTCTCCACTGCTGTAAGAAGGGCTGGCTGTTTTCATGCAGTTTCATATGTGTTTCAAAACATAACAACTTTATTCAAACCCATTGCTTGTTGAAACAGAGAACTGTATATCACTACTACAGTCTCTCATGCACAGTTGATTCAGTTATAAAGTCACACTCAGGAGAATATATTTGTTGTCATTAGAAACTAATATTGTTGGCAAAATGAGGTCTGTTTACTTTAGTCCGAGCTGCACATAGGTTCACCAAGTAAGCTACTTTAACCTTAAGCTGTTAAAGGGTTCTTATAATGAGTAATGTGTAATGCAACATGTTAAATTATTCAGAAAGACAAGGGTTCATGTTTTAGTATTTGGCTCTTAGGCAGATGCTGCAGCAGTTTGTAGTTCTTTTACAACCTGCCTGAGTCTAATTCTCAGAGTATTTATCTGTCGTCCGTGTAGGTTATGATAACACTTTACTGACCGACTTCAGTGCTGAGATGTGGGGACACGGTGACGCTGACGCTAGTGTCCAATAGAGAAAGAAACACAAACAACCAAACAATCAGTTTTGACTCCAGAAACTTGTTTCAACAAGCCCACACATTACAGTGTAATTATTTAGTACTTATGGGGTTTAAAACAACAACATACTTCCACCTTGGTACCTACAAGTAACTCTTTCCCATTCAAGTGAATGATAACATGGTCTCAGACTTTTGGACCCCACTGTATATCAGGACAAACGTGTAGGTACAGGTGGAGAAGAGACAAAGAGGTTGAGTGTAAGAGCGTAAGAAATAAATTACACATGCTGAATATTAACAGGGTACAGTGGTAACATTATTTTTTATCAGGACAAGAAAAATGAGGCAGCAGATCCCATAATGGAGCACCATATGTCAAATAATATTCCAAAGAAGTGCCGTTATATCTGTAGCAATGAAATAGTTATGTGTTTTAACAATGATGATGAATGCAGAGGAACAGTGGTGTTGTTCTGAGGTCTGATGTGAAGCCCAGCCTCGTGTCATAGCTAGTGCAAAAGGAAGTACTGACTAAGCCCGGTGGTACTGAATCCTGTAATGATTTAATGTGCACTGTATAATTATAAAAGTACTTACAGTGTGATGTATTACCACATCCGACCTGTATCCTTTGTTACTGCCTCTTATTTCTTGTACTTGTTCCCTTGTTCCTACTAGTAGGTACCTGGTATTATTTCATTGGTAATTACACTGTAATCTGTGGGTTGTAATTTAAACTGCTACCCAAAACTTTAGAAAAGATTTTCAGTTTCAGTTTCATCTCCTAAGTCAGACCTGTTGTCTGCTCGTCTGCCTGTTTAAAACAATGAGCTATAATGTTCTATACTAACATGTTTCAATACTTAATCATGTCAAAACTAAATCTACATCTACATCTACTACATCTGAACAGTTGAACCTTCCTTACTGAAATTGGTGTCTCTGGTGTTTTTAGGCCAACACAGGTCAAATGGACGACCCTGATAAACAATGGACGATGGTGTGCAGCAATCTGGCACTAATACAGGTAACTTCTATTTACTGCACACATTCACACAGCTTACTGTTTTCCTCCTGGTGAATTGAACATCTTTGGGTTTTGGGAAAGAATAAAGTCCTCTGTCTCTCCTCATTCTCTGCAGGTTCAGGCCACAGTGGTGGGCTTCCTCGCAGCAGTGGCAGCCGTGTGTTTAGGAGCCATTTCCAGAGGAGGCATTGAACTGGACCAGGCGGCTGTTCTGTGCGCCAGCAGCATCACCACTGCCTTTGTAGCTGCTCTGTCTTTAGGTCAGTGACCTGCAACACTTTCATTGTTTTGCCTCGGAAACATCTATTGCAGTATTTTACAGCAGAGTTTCAGTTTGCAGCACAGCTTCACTGCCATGTCCTTGCACAGCAGAAAGTCTTAAATTAAATCTGTTACTATGACAGAACCAAATGCCACTCACATCCCACTGTATACGGTGTATAAACTGTACATGCCACCAGAACATCTTCAGTGCAGCCTCAGTCTCTGAGCTCTGCTGGAGGGTTGAACACCATTTTTCCAAAAGATATGATACTGCTGGTGCTGTTTAACCTGATGAAGGTCAGAGGACCTAGATGTTGTAAATAAAATGAGTGACTTTTTGGTTCTTTCACAAAACTCTGAACACAAATTGCTATACCACTAACTCATGCCAGTGACTTCACAGATGAATGAAAGCGTCTGTATCACATTAGATAATGCATCACACACAGCATCAAAATCATTTTATCACACAATTTGTTTCATTTTAAAACAACATTCTCATCATTATCAGATGATGCTGTGAAAAGATCATTAATTCTTATCAAAACCGAGAACGTAAATAGCCGTGAGGAAGTGAGTATTTTATTTGAAATGACCCCTGTAAACATTCATATTATTTATTTAAGATGCTACATCCCTGTAAATATAGATAATAAAGGTTAAATTGACAGATCTATATTAAATGCTCTGTAATGCATTCACTGCATCAGTTTGTCTCTTGCGGTGTTGCTAATATGAGGTGTTTGTATTCAGAGGACTTACTGCTTTGTTAGTGTTAGTGTTTTTACAATTGCAAAAGTGCAAAACACTATCAGAGTAGGGCAAAAAAAAAATCATATTGCATTTATATTGACAGATGAGGTGTCATGAGTCACGGTTTCAGTGGGAATAGTGATTTTTACATTTCCTTCATGACGATATCGTGTAGGTGATTCAGTTTATAAAACCTCCTTTTAATGCATAAATAGAAAGGAACAGATTCATGTCTCATAGTTATAGTAAACAAACCCAGCAGGTTTTTTTGCTGAGCATCTATCCTCACATCTTCCATCACAAAATGTAATTACTGCATTATCTATAATTCATCCTCTCCACAGATGTTCTCGTGTTAATCAGGCTCGAAGAGTGAGGAAACTAAACTGGTTTCGTCTGAGCGAGGAGAACTCTCTGCTGACTCTGCCACTTCAACACGTCTCTATAAATCAGTTTTCTGATGTACAACACATTTTTCGTTTTGCTCAGTTCTAAATGCAGCTTGTCTGAATCTGGGTTTGTCCTTTCTGTGAGGCTGCTTGATGATTTGGAAATTGTGTGTTGATAGAGAAAAACCAACAGACTTTAGCTGAAAGCGTTGCAACATTATGTTGTCTTGTTGCCCTAATGATTGATTCCGATTCTCATTCATCTTATTTTCTGTTTTTGTCTCATCACCCTCGCTCCACTCCCCCCCGCCCCCGTAGGCCTGGTGATGATCGGAGTGATCATCGGCTCCAGGAAGGTGGGAATCAACCCCGACAACGTGGCCACCCCCATCGCTGCCAGCCTGGGGGATTTGATCACCCTGTCCCTGCTGGCCGGCGTCAGCAGCACACTCTACGAGTATATAGGTGAGCTGAACTCAGATCAGATTTATGACTCTGTGTCACACTTGTCAGTGCTGCTCTGGTGTGTTATGGCTATCAGTCAGTCAGTTCAGTCACTTCAATATTTTGTGCACCGTCTGAATGTGATGAGAATTTATCGGTTCCCTTCAACTTGACAAATCTGGATTTATGATGTTTATCTGAGATCGATCTTATAAAGTGACTTTATTACTGATGATGAGTCAAACAAGATGAAACATATTGACCATTACAGAACATCATGCAGGTAACCAGAACACAAGATGGCAGCAAAACTCTGATTTATTTTCCCAGTCATCTCATCATGATGTGTGTGTGTGTGTGTGTGTGTGTGTGTGTGTGTGTGTGTGTGTGTGTGTGTGTGTGTGTTCGTGCTTTAGTATAGCACTTTAAATAAGTGTGTTCATACTGTTTCTTCTCTTTGTTCCAAGCTTCTTAATGTATGTGGCCTGTCCCTGATCTATTCAAGGGCCTGTCTGTGTACATGTGTGTGTGTGTGTGTGTGTGTGTGTGTGTGTGTGTGTGTGTGTGAGTCTCTTTGATGTTTGTCAAAGTGTTTGTGTACATGTGAATGAAAGCCTTGTAAATGTTGATTTAGATTATATTATTTCTAGTCAGATGTAGGAAAAACCTTTTTTTTTCTTTTACTTAACACGGATATTTATGAGTAGAAAATTCCTGCAGCGATTTCTGCCTCACTGAAGCTTACAATAAAGATTTTTTTAATGCAATCCAATACAACAGCCCTGCTGTAACATTAAGCTCATAATGTTTAGTTTTTGTTGACATCGTTGGAAATGTGTAAATTAGTTCATATGATTGTTACTGAGGTCACGGTTACAGATGGTGTTGCAGTGGATGACATTATATTGAGACATTGAGAGTCGATGGCAGCGTCAACAAAGACAGAACAAGTTGACTTTACAGCAGAATAATTGTATTGAATCACATTAGATTCAATACAAGACAATAGACAATTGTGCTTAATTAAGTTTGTCACAGAGTACATAGTCAGTTATTGCCTTTATTGTGTCCTCTACATCTACTGGACCGTTAAACAACTTTATGGGTGAGGAAATAACATTGTACTTCATAGATTCATCTGAAAATCTAGTAAAGATGGTCACTGTTTGATGACAACAGACAATATATTTCACAGATGTTTATTTCTTCACCGCCTCATACCTGTTCCTGTTCCACAGATATATGGTACCTGTCCCCCCTGGTGTGTCTGGTCTTCCTGGCTCTGATCCCTCTGTGGGTGTTGGTGGCTCGACAGAGCCCCCAGATCAGTGAGGTTCTCCGCTCAGGGTGGCAGCCTGTGATAGTGGCCATGTCTATTAGCAGGTATAATATATAGAAATTCACACACTTTGATTTATTTAGTGGGAATGTATACTGAGGCTTTACGTTCAAGATTTGTGATGAAGCTGAATCAAAAATAAAAACTGACAGACTTGAATAAAACAAAATTACTTAGACATTTGATTTCTATATAAGTGGTACTTTGAAGCTTTATGCTGCAGGAAAAATCATTTTCTACACATCAATCTATTCTTTTCCCAGGAGTATATAATTACAAACTGCAGAGTCCCAATCTGTGGCTCATATGGTAGAAAAAAACAGATTGAACTGAGCAGACTAAATAATAAACTGTGTGAACGAACTGCTAATGTGAGTGCAGGCTTCTGTGTTATGCATCTGGAATCAGAATGAAACCAGGAAATAGTTAGTTATAACAATAACTACAGGGTGATTATAATTTCCCTGTTTTTAAGTAATGCAGTGCAGCATTCAATTGTCATACCAACTTGATGAAAGCACAGACTAATAACAGGTGTCAGAAAAACTATGAAAATACAACAGTATCCAAGAGTATGTATTGCACTGACCAAAAGGCAAGTCAGAGCTATTGTCCAGTTCCTCTAACTGATAAATGAAGTTAGACATCAAAATATAACCTGGCCTGGATCACAGATAAATGATGCATTAACAACCAAACACTTGCACAGTGTCTTAACTCGTACACAGATCTGACTGGCTGAACATACAGGACAGGCCTCATATGATAGTATTTTATTCTTTAGACACTGATTACACTATCACACCCCCCCACAGGCCTTTTATTCTGAAGGTCAGCAGCAGAGGTGTAAAGCTATTTGTTAGGATGTGTGTGCATGTGTGCACATGCACGGTTAAGTTGCGGCTGGTTTCGAAGGTCATGTAACCACAAACAAAGCTAACAGGCTAGGCTATGAAAACTTAGCTACGGTAGCTTTCACTGCCAGCAGCCCTGTGGAAGCAGCACACACTGTCCAAATGTAACAGACTGACTTTATCATGTTTCTGTGTAAATGCATCACAATAAAGAAACTGTCAGGAGAGTGAATGATGAATGAAAAGATGTTTTCTGTCTTTTCATCTTTACTAATTAACAATTTAATTCACTGAGCAGCTCAGAGGCTACTGGCAACTACCGGACACTTTTAAGGTGGAATGTTTTCTTGTGTGTTACTCAATCTAAGATTGACATTTGGAAATCAATCAATTTCATTTGTTTTTATCAGCTTTCTTTAATGATCGGATCTTCAAGCTCTTAAAGATGTATATAAATTTCAACTGGATTATGTGAACTGTGGATGTTTTATTTCATCACTGGCGGAGCACTGTTCCGGTGTGCTCCAGCAGCACTACACCTATGGTCAGAGGTCTTTTCGATGCCATGAGTGCAACTTGGCTGTCTGTCTGTGCAGATTGCAGATCTAAGAAATCCTGGTAGTAAGATGTCCAGTGAGTAAAACATAAGTCAGCCCTATGAAGTGGTAATTAAACAGCTGAAGCAGGATAAGCTTTAATGTGAAAGGTTTCTGCAGGTCTGACATCAGGCTGGGAAACCCCGCCAGTACCTGCATGTGATTCTGATTCCCTCTGTGTTTGTGATTTCCAGTTTCGGAGGACTCATACTGGACAAGACAGTGAGTGATCCCAACTTTGAGGGCATGGCAGTCTTCACGCCCGTCATTAACGGTAAGCTGATTGGTCTTTAAAGCTAAATGAAGCCACAAGGAGGAATCACACAGAGTTACATTTGTATTTTAGCCTTTCAGTAGATGTGGTCCAGAGTGATGCATCGTTAAGATTAAAGCAGCAGTTTTTCAGCAGTGAGCATGGTAACCCCCAGGTGCATTCAAAGAAAAACATATCACTCATCTATGGAAGGATCATAATGAACATGGCAAAAGATGACATCACAACTGTACTGATATTGACATTATATTGATCTAAAACAGGAATAAACGAGGTTAGTGTGGTGGAGGCGAAGAGAGTGAAAGTTAAATCAAAGCAAAGAAAATACACATGAACTAACAACTTTCATTTCAGTCATATTTGATCAAATAGCCAAACCTGTTCATGTCTCTAAATTTATACAATGACATTTGGAGGAACAGGTTGTTTATTCTTTGGGAGCTTCTAGTATGAATCTGAGCAGCAACCCAAACATTGAGTTAAAAATGCAGAAGAGCAGAATAGTAATGTTTCTTTAGATTTGGTGTTGAGTGTGTCACTAATCCCCATTAACACACCTAGGGTTCTTAAAATAACTTTTCAGATTGATTTCCTTCCTCCCACACAGCTGCGGGCAGCTGTTTGTTGTTATTATTTATTTATCTATTTTTATTTATTCATTTTTTCTAACTCACAAGTTCTGTTTCGTGGTCGTGCAGTTGCATACGGAAAGGATGCCTGACATGACTTTAGAAAGGTGCTGTGAAGCATTGTTTACAACAGTGGTGTAATCAGAAAACTAAAAACAGAAGACATACAATTATGTAACAAAAAGGTTAATGTGTATTTGATTATTTCTTTAAACGAAAAGTTTCCTGCCCAGCAAGTTCCTCTGAAGCCTTAAAGTGTGCATCAACAAGTAGGGGCCTAGGTCTGAGAGATAAACATGTTTATTAAAAAGAAAAAGAGGAAAAACATTTTTTAATTGCACAACAGGAGCAAATTTCTCAAATGTTTTGAAATAGCAAGCATCTGTACAAAACTGTTTCCTGAATAAATTACAGTGAATAAATGGAAAAAATTATGGTTTAAAAACAGGAACTATCTGATCAAAATAAGTGAAAAAGACTATTCATTTGACATTTGATTAGTACCGTAAAAAGTATTAAGGTCAAATACACAGCTGTGGCAAACAAGACACCAGAACGCTTCTTACCATACCTGATGACCTATCTCAGTCAGTTTCTTTCAATTTAATTTAAATTGCCATGGTGAAATGAACTGAAACCAGTGGCCATCTGGAAGGTAGGAAGTCTTAAATCATATGTGATACTTTGGAAAATGTTTGGCTCTAATATTAAAGTAATACATAATTTAGAATCACTGGGCTAAAACATAAGCAGCTGCCAAAACGTCCAGTAAATGAAGCCTTAAAACCACTGGAACATTTTGAGAAGCACCATTTGAGACGCACCAAGGCCAACATGTGGAGCATCAAGCTGCTCTGATGATTCACTCTCAAGTTCCTGTTTTGCTGTCTCATCAAAAATGTATGAGTTGTCTTAACAATACAGGAAGCTGTTGAGCTCATCAGCTCAGCCAGTTTCATGGAGCAGTTATAGGAACCATTTGAGCTTTTTCTAAAATCCAACTTCAAATAGTGGTTGTCCGATCATAGCTTAGCAACTGTAACTAGGCACAGTAGGTCTCTGAGGCTTTGGATTTCTCTACTTGGAGAAACTTAAGGAATAATTTTAGCAAACATTAGCATGTCAGTTTAACTAGCTTACTACCTACAGTAGCAACCGAACCCAGCATTACCTCCACGGCCAAGGAGAATTTCATCACACTACTGTATTTGGTTGGGTTACAGGTTATGTTACAAGGAAAGAAAAAAAGAAGAACTTAAAAAAAAGTTTATGCTAACATTAGCCATGCTGTTTGCACGCCAGAAACTCCAGCAAAATTAATTATTCGAAATAGCGACATTCAAACACATCAGTTACTGCTCAACCTAAAAGACTTTTTCTCTTGTAATGTTAAAAGTAAAACTTTTTTGAAAATACCAGCCATAAATTCAAACTTCTCTCTTACTTATTTGGACTAATTAGCGCTGCACTGCAATAAAAGACATCTAACATGTAGCTTTAGCCTCAGTCTGTAGCATTACTTTATGCATGTAGCCACAGACAAATGTAATAATATTTCTGCAGGAAACTGCACTGATCTTGTAAACTGACCTGTGTGCAGTTCCTAACAGTTTAATTTAACTTTTTGGATTCGCATGCATCTTTTTTCTCCATGAGAAAAATCACAATCAACCGTAGAAATCAAGAGAGCGATGCTGTTTCAGATTGATGAAGAATCCTCTCAGACGTAGAGGAGTGGAGGCAAAGAAATAAGCAGCCTTCAGAAGAAGTGGTTTGGCTATGAGGTGATGCATGCAGGGAGTATAAGAAAGAAGTCGATTTAAACCACTAATGGTGCACACCCAGTGCCCTGGCATAGCTGACAGGGCCTTTAATAACCAGACTCTCGCTGTCACTGTTTCTCATTTCATCTCTTCCCATCTCCCACTGTTTCTATATCTCCCTCTCTCCGTTCCTGTGAATTTCTAAATTCACCAATCTGGTTTGAATTTCCTATTTTTCCCTCACTGGCTTGCATATAAACCAGTTTTATGTTTTACTAAAAAGTTCCTCCAGTCTTTTCCATCTCACAAAGAACATCTGTGCCGTTTTGTGGGGTAAATAACTTGGAAAGGTGTTTGATGTAACTGAATTAGGCACAGATACCCTTGTCAACGCTAAAATTAAAATGGACTGCAACCAGTGGGATCTGGAAAATTTGTTTTGCATTCAGAAGAAACTTGGCTTTGAAGAAGTGAAGCAAATGGCCCAACTCTCACTAGAAAAGATAAAATCTTACATCTCTTAACATTTAACCCATGTTAAAGCCTTTTTGGTTGCTTTGAAGCACGTAACATCTGGAAAGATTTAAAAATCTGAAAATGACTTATCAAACAGATCGGACATCTTGACACAAGGGCAGTTAGAAACAAGCTATTTACCAGAATTTGAGAAAAGGCACGTAATGATTCCACCACTACCAGGATCATGACTCATGTTTCACTGTCGGAACCATAGGGCTGCATGCGGTTGACTTAGTTTCCATACGTACGTGTTGCTGCTTGGTATCGGGTTTGTATTCATCTCGGTTACTGCGACTCCACCGGCCAGGTCTTTGCTGTGCTTTGGCCTGTGTGGCTTATTAAGATGGACTCTGCTCTATCAACCGTGGCCAGATCACGGCCCAGCCAAGCTTGTGTCATTACTTGGCTTAATTTGTGTGCAGGCGATGATGAAGGAGATTAAGCGTTACTGATTTTAAAAGCTTGTTTACTGTCCCTTGTTTGGAAGAACTTTCCGTCTCATGATAATGACAGTAACAAATCAATATCAGCTTTTCAAATCAATGTGTGAGAAAACAAAAGGTCTTTGTCACTTTTTTGTGCTTTCTTGAGCACACAATAAATCTTTGCTTTTCTTTTATTGCAGAAATGAATTTACAACCAGTCGATTGAAGTGGTTGCTCTGTATTGTGTCACAGCTTCATTTTTATACTCATTGATTTACTGATTGTGCTTTTCTTCCTCCCCCGTGTAGGAGTGGGTGGTAACTTGGTGGCCATCCAGGCCAGTAGGATCTCCACCTACCTGCACTTTTGGAGCATCCCGGGCGTGCTGCCCTATAAGATGAGGCAGCACTGGCCCAATCCCTGTATCACCTTCTTCTCCTCAGGTAGCTCTGCCATAATGGACACACACACCGTGGCCATATGCATAAAATCATAGGTATTTAACCAAAGTGCTTACACAGGAAGTCTTAGAATAAGAGTGACTGTATCTAATGTAATGTAATTTGAATTCTTATACAACAGATGTTCTGGTGCAAATGCATTCATCTCAATCTGTTCCTGTGCATTATGAATTTATAACATGTGCAGACATCCTGCTCTGTGTTAGGGTCTTGAACAGTACTTTCATATTGGCAGTAAATTAAAACGGGGCAACTCGATGGCTGATTGGTTGGTTCACATACCACATGGGCATAAAAAACTCTGAGCAGCAGGTTCGGCTCAGGGCGGGCTGGGCTTGGTAAATGCATGTCACTCCCCTACTCTCTCTCCCAGTACTTCCTGTTTGTCTTCATCGTCAAATAAAAGCATATAAATGCCCCAAATAATAACTTTTAACCATAAATATGCCAAAAACAAACATAGATCAAAAGACTGTGTAATGTGAAAATTGTCGCTTGTGGTAACGAACACAAAGAAAAGATCACCTGACTTTAGAGTTCCCCTCATAGTCTTGAAGGGTCTTTGTTTTGGTTGGATATTCTTTCAGCTCTCCTCTCTGTGTCTCCCAGGGGTGAACTCCAAGTCTGCGCGCGTGCTGCTGATGCTGGTTATCCCCGGTCACCTGGTCTTCCTCTACGCCATCTCTCTGCTGCAGGGAGAGGAGGCGCCTATCTCTATAGCCTTCACCGTCTGCTACCTGTGTGCTGCTCTGCTACAGGTAAGCTGGCGCAGTTCCATACACACATGTTTGTGATGTTTCCGTGTTCCTCTTTCACTGCAGTAAAACAGAAGAAGTGTTAACTACCATTGGCATCTTCCTGCCAGTGGTGGTCAACGCTGAACGGTTTCTCATGAACTCACTGGCCCTGAGTTGGCCCTGAAGTTTCACACGGCTTTCTGATACAAACTGTGGAAACCAGTCATCAGACGGTACATTGTAAGACTTTGTACAGTCTGATAAAAATGGCTGCTGCCACCTGTTACCTAGCTGTGAACTGGCCGGTGCCAGATGTTGGTGTTTCAGCGGCTGAGTGAGATAGAGAGTTGTTCCAGGACAGAACCAAAAGTACACCGCACTCCTGACCTCCTCAACATAACATCACCTCAGCTGCTAAGTGTTTATACAAACCTGACACTCATTAAACACACAATGTTTGATGGTGGTGTTTGTATTCTTGCACAGAATTAGACGTTGTGTTCTTTGGTATCAAGTCAAGGACTGTTTGTAAATCCCAATAAACTCTTGGAGATTCAAACAAAGCTCAGACTTCATAGTTGCCTGAGTCCAGAAAAGTTGACTGAGACCTTTTCACTGCTTGGAAGATTCGTAGGAAGCTGCTATTGAGATCACTCGCCTGGGTAATGTTCCGAAATAACACACACAAAACATACACAGGCGCACTCAGAAGTACACCAATACCCTTTTTAAACCAAAATTAACGCATATATGTGGGTTTTTAAATGCACTGAGCGTGAGCTGCTAGCTGCTATGCAGACTGGTTGTATCTCACCTGCAGGCTGGTGCTCCTGTAAGTGTCAGAGCCTCTGTGTGAGATGCTTCAGTTGGTAAATGTGTGTTTTTAAAACTTATTTCAGCGAGCTTACATGGCGGCTAGCCGCTAGTTAGCAAGTTTAGCACAGCCGTGCCGTGGGTAGCCTTTAGACAATGTAAAAATGAGATGTAGCTGCAGTGTTTCTGGTTTAATAGCACCGTGCTGCGCAGGTGACAGGTCTGTCTACATGCTTACGTCACTGCTGATTGGAGCTGGAGCCAATAAATACCCCTGACTACTGCAGAGTCATTTGACCCAGGACTGAATGCTGATTGTAAAGGGGCTTCAACAGAGGAATATGTAGCAACTTCACATCATGGAAGCATATCATCTGTGCAGGCCAGCAGAAATGTTTTTCAGCGCTGTGAACAATTATTTTGGCGAAATTAGTTTGAACCTGAATAGAAGCATCATAGAAGCAGCTGTACTATTCATTAAGGCTAGAGGTTGTGGAGATTGATGTATTTCGTACACTTACTGGAATTTTTGTACAGCCAGATGTCATTGGATGTTAATGGGTTTTTTGTCCACATGCAGAAATACCCCTGCTACTCCATCACTGAACTAGTCATGTGCTTGCGTATATGCTGGTGATTTCAGTTTTAAAAATCTTTTCTTTTTTTTTTTCTACATCATTTTTTTTCTGTTTTCTTCTCTCTTTAGGTGGCTATCCTCCTTTATGTTGCTGACCTCATTGTCCGCTTGATGTGGAGAAGGAGTCTGGACCCGGACAACTTCTCCATCCCCTACCTGACCGCCATGGGCGACCTGCTGGGCACTGGCTTCCTGGCCTTGTGCTTCCGCTGTGTCTCACTTGCTCAGAGCCTGGGTCTATGAATTTTCCCCTGTACCATGAACTCTTAGCCAGCCACTGTCTTGTTGCACCGATTTTGTTTGCACAGAGATGCTTTTGATTGGACAATAAAGCATTTTCTAATCTTTATCACAGGGCCAGTTCATCCCAAGGAATTTGTCACAAATTCAGACCTTTACACTAGTGGAGAGACAGCACATGTGACACCCACCCACTTACACCCATCCATCTGGGTGTAAAGTTTGCTGCCTGAAAATGTCCGGCCCTCAGCTGGATCTGATTCTTTTATTCAAGTGCGAAAGACTTCAAAATATTTTGAAGTTTTACTTCTCTCCTTCAGAACATCTGCTACACTATTTTAGTTAAAAATCATTCCTCTTTATTTCTGTGGTCTAATTTCCCTGCACTAACAACAGTTTGGTGGCTCTGTGCTCACCTCGTCTCTTAGCTCATCTCTTTGGCTTCATCAGAGGAATATGTAGCAGCAGAACATCATAGCAGCAGAACATCATGGCAGCATATCAACTGTGCAGGCCAGTAGAAATGTTTTTCAATGGCCTTCACTGTGAACAAACGGTTTGTTTGTGGAAATTTGTTTGAACTTGAATAGAACAAACAGACTTAAAGCAGCCCTCATTTAGGTGGGCTGTACTATGCATTAAGGCTAGAGGTTGTGGAGGTTGATACATGTCGTACAGTAACTGGAATTTTCATGGATGTATGTCCAATATATGAGTTTGGATCCGTCTTTACTTTTTTAGAACAAATGGGACAGATGGTTTTTGTCATGCACAAAAGTAACACATCACATGAAAAAAAAACTGAATCTCCATTATTATTCATATAATATACTTCATGAGAGTCTAATAACCAAAATCCCCCATTTTTCTACAGTTTTTGCTGAATTAATTTTTAAGTTTTTTGAGATAGAGCTGTCTGACAGACAGATGGCATGAGGTATTTTCATGGCCAAATCCAAGTGGCAGGCTGCACAATGGAAACAGTGTGATTAGGAGGAGGACTATTAGTAGGTGTGGTTGGAGATTGTATCAGTCATAAACATCATGCAGAGAACAGTGCAGAGCAGCTCCACCTCATGTACTAATAGTAAACGGTGACTGCTGTGCAGGAGGTGCAGAATCATCATATCATTCTATAGTGCACCTGAATAAATAATGGCGGATACAGTAACATATTTAGTCGCTCTGTTTGTTGGAGAATTATTACATAGTGTTTTTTTGTGAAATGAGGTGAGGATCCAAACAAAACAAAACTTATCATAAAGACTGTTTGACTTTGGGAGGGGTGGAGGGCATACACCAGCAAGTTTTTGACAATTATAATTGATGTGTTTGTGTCCAGCATCCCCACTCACTGTGTCTATGATGGCACCTACTGGCATCAATAGTGAGGATTAAAAATTATTCCAGACTAGTGGAATAAAATCAAAATCCATGAAAAGATACTGTTAAAGAAATGATTTGATCTTTTGGAAAATAGACTTATCTGCCAAGAGTTAAATGAGGAGATTGATGAGATTGATAACACTGTATGCTAAAAATGAGTTTACAGCCAGCTAATGTAGTTTAGCACAAAGACTGGAAAAGGGGAAACAGCTAGGCCTCGCTCTGTCCAAAAGGTAACAAAATCTCTTACCAACATTTACTAAAACATATGTCTCTTGTTTAAGTGTAAAAACAAAAATTCACTCATTTTTGTGGTTATGTGCAAACCTATTTTTTGGCCTGGAAGTTCAGTTTTTGTATGGATTAAACAAATGAGATATAACGTTAATTAGTCAAATCTAGAGGTGCTTGTAGGTGCCTGGATTCTGACAATGGCAGGCTAGTTCTTTCCTCCTGTTTCCAGTCTTCCAGGTTGAATATAAATTGGTATCGATCTTCTCATCTAACGCTTGGCAAGAAAGCAAATAACATTTTTTTCCAAAATCTCAAACCTTTCCTTTAATGGGCGGGAAAATGATTTGCTAAAGCTACAGTAATAGGCCTGTAAACATTGATGACTGTTGCTTCTAACACACTTCTTCACTAGGATCTATTTGATCCCAGTGAAAAGACTACATTTCTGACTTAAAGCCCCCATCCCTCACAAAAACTGTTTCCAGAATACCTAATATGCAGATGATGTATTGCTTTTTGTTGCACATAGATATACAATGCCATTAAACTGGCACATGCAAATGATACAGTAATAAATATAAATAAGCAATGAGATTGTTTTTCAGATTCTACATCATAACAGAAACTGTTTAAAGACCCAGATGTTACCTTCTAAAGCGCTCTGAAAAATGTCACCACACATCTCACTATTTGTAGAGCAATGTCAATATTGAACAAATATTTTGCAATATTTAAATTTATTGTGAATTTTGCGCTGCCACTCAATCTAAAAAAACAAAAAAAAAAACAGCAATGAACTTACACAGATGACTTCTACATGTATTTGTTTTCAACCATCAGCCCAGGTTTATGTGTTTACATTGATTATTTAGCTGCAGAGGATCTTGGGTATTCCCTCACTTACTGCCTTACTGCTCATTATAACGTAAGAACCATGAAACCTCATCATTACTGTAGTGAGTGCATATACATGCACACGTTACTCTTTAGTGTGTTCAGACAGACAGCGAGGTGAATTGACCTTGCGTCATCCGCACACAAGCTGGAACTCACCTTTAACTCCAGTTCTTTATATTTTACTCCAGTCTCTCTCCATTTTTCCTCTCATCTTGTCACTACATAGCCAACATTAGCATTAACAGCTGTTTACTCACCAGTCTAGAAGAAAAGTTGCGAGTTCAGCATCAAATTTCTTTCTTTTACTTACCAAGAGCTTTTTCCAGCAGTGGAAATCAACTCTTGCCTTGATCACGTCTTTTCTTCAACTGAGTGTGTTAACCAGCTAGTCGTGGCCCATCTCGTCACTTTGTGATAGCGAGTCAATGTAGCCTCCAATCTGCCCTGTAGACCCTGATTAACTCTTGCAACGATGGCCAAAGCTTTGTCAAGCAACAATCACCATCAGTGGCCCTTTAACACCGTCCTGGGCGAATTTGTGTCTCTTCTTTCTAACTAATTTCATCCTTCCATTGACTTTGTTTACAATCACATCATGTCTAAAATTCACCTCGCATTCTGTTTGAAGTAACACCTATTATTCAATTAACAGTTAAAGTCATGTTTAAGCATCTCTATATTCAAATTGTGTATAATTTCAGCTGACATAAATACACAAAAAGATAACAATTAATATATAACTGCAAAAACCACAGTATTCTGGATTCAGAACTTAAATGTCTGAAGTACACTGGCCAGCTCTCTAACCTTGCTGTCATACTTTGTGTATGAGCTTCATATCAAAGATTTACACAATATCTTAAAAACAACAACAAGAAATACAAACGTGTGTGTAAATGCACTCATTAAAATCACATGGAACATGTTTGCTGTTTGCTGTTACTCGTACCTATTTTTAGAGACGAACCTCATAAACACTGAAATCTGAGGCACTTCTAAAAACAACCTGTCTGAATATTAGTGTGAGGTATTTCAGTGTTAATAGTGCTTTGCTAAAAGCTTTTATTGTGACACTGTTACACAGTACTTTCTACACTAGAGGGTAATGAAATCTTAAGATGTACTATTTGAGTCACAGTTTATTTCACTCAAGTTTACTGAGATTAATGTGTTAACTGTGATACTGTAAGAATTAGAGTAAAGGTAGTGTAGTACCAGCACGAAAGTGTGTCTTAATCGATTGGGCTGGATGATATAACCTGTCACATTTATATCGGTAATGGATGTAATAATCTTTTTTTTTTAAATACATCATTGTATTTATTTCCATTATTGTGTTGGGTTGCTTCTTATGTTTGTTCCAATATATTATCATTATTATTATTATTATTATTATTAATTAACAGTTTGACCAGTTAATAATTCTAGACCTGTTGACATTATTGATTGGTTAAATGTCCATTAGAAGTCACTGGTTTCTGTTGCTATTCTTAAACTAAATATATGGAATTTATGGTTTTATAGCTTGCTTGAATTTTTGAGTGAGTAATTCTTAGTTTGTAATAATGGTGGTCATTTAAAGGAGTAGGCTAGTTCAGTGTTTGGGAAACATGTTTATTAATCTATTGCCAAGGTTTAGATGAGAAAATTGCAAGACGCCAAAACAAAATTGGTTCTATTCCAGAAGTAAAAAACCTCAATTTAAAATCCCGTTGACATTTCTGACATTTCTAATCGTGCAAATAACTAAAAGTCCAGTGTTGGAACACGTAGATTTTAGCATACTGTATGTCACGTGGCTCACTCTATATGTTTGGATAACAAAAGAAAAAAAAAAGATGGCCATTAAATATTTCTGCTTTCAGCGGCCTTGAAGGAACACCATTTCCCAGAAGCTTTAGAGTACCATGGAATCATGCTCATAAAAACAGTAGCACCACAGGATTAACCATTGTAGGAGTTTTTATATGGATTGTAATCCCAAGAATACTTAAGTTTCCTAAAAATACACATTAAAGAAATATTGAATGGATGAGTTACAGAGGCTACTGTGCCTGATACCTCGGTTTTCTATACCTATGTATTCTAAATCTGAAAGTAAAGCTAAAGCCAGTGGGCAATTAGCTGAGCTTAACTTGTTCTACATTCAAAGTAATTAAATAAAAGAGACAAGATGCTTTTTACATGGAGTTTAATGCTGTAATGTTGGTGTGACGTAATGGGCCAGTAACTATAGCACTTAAGGTAAATAGCTCCAATGTGTAACTCTCTGTAAAACTACAACTTGTAATTTTTACTTAAAAAGATATATAAGGTATATAAGGTATATAATAATTTAGAGAAAACTATGCAGTTTCCCCCTGCTTTCCCGCAGTCTTTATGCTAAGTAAGCTAAGCTAACTGCCTGCTAGCTATAGCTTTATATTTAGCAAACAAACAGGAGTGGCTTCAATCTTCTCATCTGACTCTTACCAAGACAGTTAATAAACATGTTTCCCAAAATGTTCAAATATAACCTTTAAAAAAATATCTGGTTTATCATCCAGCCCTATTATGTCAAAGAGTGTGATGGCAAAAATCTCATTGCAAACTTGCACTTTTGGTTTAATAGTTGCCTTGAAAACAAAATCAATGTTTAAAATGAACTGTGTCTTAGCTAAAATGTCGTCATCTACAACCATGTCAATGTCAACAAATAGCTTTATCCGCGGTGTTGCAGCAGTCCTTTCTCTCTTGCTTTCTGTAGACAAAACTTTGTACTGTACTTCAATGTTGACACTGCCACATGAAGACTGTAGGGGCTTCTAAAATGCCTTCATTTTCTAATCTTTGCTGTGTTCACTGTCACCCGAGCTTCCACTCCCAGTGTGTTGTCTTATGTGTGCGCAAAGATCAAGTGTGGAATCAAAAACATGACAAATGTTTGGTGAGTGTTTATGTGATTTTTGTGGCTATGAACAATTATATTTTAATAAAAACCAACAGTGTTATGGAATCTGTCTTACTTTGACACCATCACGTCATTTATTATTAAAAAAATTGGACACTAAAGCCACTATTGCTACTCTATGTGTATGATTTTATTATGTTTTTACTTTGGCTCCATCAAATGAAACATCAAGTTAGTTAGTCAGGTTTCCATCCACAAGTAGCTCAAATTTTAACCACATTTCCAGAAAATTGAGGAAGATGTAAAAAAGTTTCCATCCACTGCTGTTATATAAATATTAGGAATTGGTCTCATTGAGATAAACAGCTCGTGGCACTAACTGCAGCCAGTAATGTGGCTTTAAATCGGTAAGTCCCTCATCCAAAGGGACTTAAAAATCGAACTTAAGGCAAGAGTCATAGAAAGGATCGGCACACTGTGCTAACAGCTTCCAGCTATTTTAATAAAGCAACGTTTGGATCTGCAGGGATCTTTATCAGACTCTGTCAAAGCTCCATCACAAAGCAGTCTATGTGACACTGAAATTCAGCCTATGTTTCAAGTTGTTTTTATTCTCTCTATAGAGGCATGCCCAGCTCTGCTCTGATTGGTTCAGCCTGAGGGCAATTTGACTCTCAATCATGTAGCTCATAATCACCTGGGTGATGAATGTTTGTGTCTATATAAAGCCTGTTCTGCTTTGTGATGGTGCTTTGACAGTGCCTGATGAAGATCTCTGTAGATCCAAACGCTGCTTTATTAAAATTGCTGGGAGGTATTATCTCAGTGTGCGGATTCTGTTTCATACTCTTGCCTTAAGGAGGAGAGGCTGCAGGAATATGACATAAGTGAAAGTGCACCATGGAATCTCCTATGATAGAAAATAACAGGATCATTTATGTCTGTTTTGTGTTAATTTGAGGAGGGTTATTGCTCCACACTCATCTGCTGCTATTTTTCTTCAATGGACGTTTAAGTCACATGCTTTATGTTAGTTGCGATTTATCCACTGTTTATCTGTTTCCATTGTACTGTTGGATTTTGCTTTACCAACACCAACCTTTCTACATCAGCCTTGCTGAAATTATTTTTGCAATACTTGAGTTTTTTCCAATTTTTTAAGGTTTCCACTCAGGTTTTTTTTTCTTTTTTTCTTTGAAAATGTGCATAAAAACAGCAGGGGGGGAAATCTGGCTGACCACAATGCAACACTTCAACTACAGCATTGTTTGGGATTGTTTAATTTTTTTTTTTTTTTTTTTTTTTTGAGCACACACACACACACACACACACACACACACACACACACACACACACTATCAGAATCATTTCAAATATGCTACACTAACCCATTAAATTGCAATCTCTTTTGATTACAATGACAGATCTGTTGAAACATGTCACTTTATGACAACTGGCATGTCTAAAACTCTACATGTAACGCCCCTCCCACTGTCTTGGAGGTTGTCCTTGCCAACCTCAGCATGCAGTTGTTTGACATTGGAGGGCCGTCAGCTGATGCAGTTCACCTGGGCCTTCCAGACTATAAAAGCTGGCCCATGTGCTTACTTGCTTTTCCAACTGCTGATAACCATTTATGTTGGTGTCATATTTTGCTTTTACAGCACATATGCTACTCCATACACCCATGCGCTGATTTTATGGCCGGTTCCACACCCCACTGCTCATTTGTCTTACTCTTTAGTGATAATAATTTGTTTGTGTTCAGTACAGCCTTTGTGTGGACTCCCTTCTTATCACATTCACTGAACCAGTCTGTGACAGGGGCTATTTGTAAGTTTTCTCCGTGGCGAGCGTGGTTTCTTGCCAGGAGCAGGCGGTGGTGATTGTCACTTGACAAGAGTGACAGTGACAAGAGCCATCGTTGCATTTACAAGACAAGAGGTTATAATATGTTTCTGAGCAGAGCTACATCATCGGTGATAAAAGGAATTAAGTTTGATGCAGAACTCGCAGCATTTTTTCTAGACTGGTAAGTAAACAGCTGTTAATGCTAAGGTTAGCTGTGTAGCATTAGCAAAACTTACAAATAGCTCCTTTTTAAATACTCCTGGCTTGTTCATTCAGCACTGCAGGCAACCATAAATATTGCACTGAGGATAGTAAAAGGTCATCTTTGTCCAGTATAACTCAGTGGAAATCTTCCTCTACCATCAGCAGAGGAAAAAAAAACCTTTGAGAGAATATCTTTATAACTACTATCATGAGTTTAACATATGTGTTTGTAAAGGGAAACAATATAAGACGACACACACAGTGTGTTGCTGTTAACAAACTGTATTTGTTGAAACTTCAACGTAACCAGACAGTCAATCATCACATTCACAGCTTCGTGGCACAAGTAAACTGGTACTTGAGATCCTCTCAGATTGTGCTGGGTTCACAGTGACTCACCATGTCACCAATCTGACTAAAGGAACATCTCTACAGAAAATGTCTGTCTAGCTGTGCTCATACACAGCAGCGTCTGGGTATTTGAGATGGAAATACAGCATGTGTAGTCTCTGTGAAAGAACAAGCTACTTGTTATTTGTATTCTGTATTTTCCAGGATAAAAAAAAAAAAAAAGGAAATTAAAAGGTAAAACATATATTTTGTGCAGCATGTCATTGAGCCAGTAGGAAGAAAAAAAACATTAAGGGTGTGATCGGTTTTTGGCAAGTTGCAGCTTCTTGCAAATTATGGCTTAAATCACACACTGCTACAAAGGAGAGCATTAAAAATGAAAACCCTGTAATCCATGGCAATCATGCAATCATAGCCAACAGAAAAATAAAAAAAGTGGCATAAACTCGATGGCACAAAATTTAAGGCTAGAATAAAAACAGGAAGTCACTTATAAAAACACAAAACTTTTAACACATTACCCACACTCAGATACACACAGATATTGCACCTTTCAAAGCAAGAAAAACATAATGTTTCTAGAATTGGCCTGCGCTGACCTGTCTAACAAAAAATGAAATATTTTATTTAAAAAATCTGGAAGATAAAGAGTCTAAGCTGTTTCCTGCCACTTCGGTGCCAAGTTGTCTTGACATGCACTAGGATAATTTTTTTTTGAGCAAAACTGCAACTAATATCCGTCCTGTGGGACGTGTCTACTTAAATGGAGAAGTTGACTTTTTTTTTGTTTGAGGTGAAATTCTTGTTTCTCAGGAATGACCCGATAAACAAAGACATGACAGGTCCAATTCATCCAGGTTAGATTTGTTGTAGTAATTAGAGACAGTGTAGTTAAAATTAACTACACAAAGTTTTTTAAACATTGGTTTTACAAACTGCCTGGCAGATTTGACTGTATAAGTTTATATGATGTAAACCTATTGGATGATTTTACTTCTAGTTTCAAGAACACTGACGAGCTCATGAACAGTTAAAAAAAGAGTCTGTGATATCACTTTTTTTTTTCTTTTTTTTTTATTCTACTCCTAGTCAAACCTTGGCACCTACATTACCCACAATGCAACTCAACCACTGATACTTTGATCTGAGATTCAGGTATGTTATACTGGTAGCGGCTAATGTGGCATTGAGCGACAAAAGGCTTTATATAACTTTTCTCACAACACCTGCTAACAGACTTTGATGTGTAAAAACTGGAATTTCTCTTTAAAAATTTCAAACTCTATGAAGCCATTTGTTAAAACTGACATTTCTGCAGCTCATTTATTAAACAGTTTCCTACATTAACCTCTGTACTTTTAGCTTAAATTCACTGACACTGCTGAACAAGGCCGTTCAGTGCAGTGGAGATGACTGGAGGTGGATTAACCCCTCGTGTGCCTGCTGTCACCCTAACAAGGGGAGCTCTGAGCGGCAGTAGTGCTGGTGCTGCACCCAGCCCCGACCACAGCTATGTGGTTGTTTGTTCAGCCTACCTGCCCAGAGCTAAATACAGACAGCGATAGAGAAGCGATGGCAATAAGCTTTTACTGAAACTGAGGAGTGACTGCAGGTTTCCCTGGAAATAATTCTCATATACAAATTTAAAGACGGAGTCAACGAGTGCAGAGACGAGCAAGATAAGACCTGGATGTAGTTTTTCAGATCGGGTCTGATCAGAAAAGTTACAAAAAAAAAAAAAGAAAACTGTGATATGATAAGCACAGAGTTGCTCAGAAGAGATTTCTATTTGGCATCAGTATATGTGCAAAAGCCAAAACAGCAAGTAACTTTCCATGCAAGTTAAAGTTGAAACCCTTATTCTTTCATATAAAATTAATCTTAACAACATCATGAGCCCAAATCTGCACACTTCCATAATAAATACTTTATGCTCTGACATACATAAATAAAGGCCTTCCAGAGATACTGTGCTGTAGGTGCTTTGAAATAATCCGCTGCGCTCAGTTTCACAGTCAGCATGTTCACCTGTTTACCCACGCCAGAGGAGAACCTGCTCCTCAAGTGCGACTTTAAGTTATGGCTCAGAAAAAACCAAAGCCATGGGAAAACTGTTATTGTAGTGGGCACGGCAGGAAGGCTGGTAAGGCACGTTACACCAACTCGACGACCACATGTAAGGAGTCAAAGAAAGGTTTGCTCAATTTGACAAATTTCTAGGCGAGAAATGGCAAAAATAAATACTGATTTCTAAGTGAACCTAAAGCAAACAATTTGTCTATTCTGCTTAACATTAAAACATTCAAAGGTTCCTCCCAATTAAAACTTTTCACACTTGGCAGAAAATCTACAAATGTGACATATTTTTGGTAGATTACAGCACAAACTGTCAGTCTTTTCCTTCTCTGGAAGAAATTTGGTTCCACTTAGAAAGTTCCATTCACATGAAACCAGAAAATCAAATCATTCTCTACAGCCTTCAGTTTCTGCTTGAGAGTAGTAGTGACAAGTCTGTGCCTGTGATGGAACACCCGACGCAGGGGTGAAAATCGTCTGTGGCAACCGAAAAGTGCAAAATAGTCATTGCTGAAAAAATATGAATGGGATGTGAAAGGAAAGATATCAAAACCGATCCAGTCACGGCACTGACGCCAGTCGTTGTCTCTCCGCCTCTCATCGAGTCCTGAGATACTCTGGTGTGGAGTAGTTGAAGAGTAGGAAGTCCATTCGATACAGGTTGAACAGTTTCTTCTGGTAGAAAGGACTGATGTGCTTAAAGAAGCCTGCTGCCATGTTGCCATCAGTTCTGGTGCTTTTACCAGACGTCGGAAATTTAAGCGTCCCCTCCACTCCGGCCAAACTGAGCACAGCCTGAGCGTCCGGCTCCAGAGTCTCATACTTCCCCACCACATCGTAGTGGATCAGACAGGGGTGGCAGAGGGTGTGCACCCGCTCCCAGTGCTCATTCAAAGGTTCCTCCCGCTGGGTCCGAGGATCCACAAGATACTGGACAAACTCTTGGAAAGAAACGTTATTCCCTTTCTCCAGCGCTTCAGGCTCCGGGTTGAGCCGGTGCCGGCGGATGATCTTGGTTCCGTAGCGCTTGTGGAAAGCCGTGTTGTAGCGGCGTGTGAACTTGTTCCTGTAGGCCGATACCAGGCGCTCGAAGGGGTCCCGCACAAAGATGAACTTGAGGTAGCTGCGAAGGCGCTGGTTTATCTCGGGGACGGAGAACTCGGAGAGTGTGCGGAGGTTACCGGCTACATGCGCCTCGTTGGCAGGGATGGCAAGGGGGTCGGTGTAACGGCCGTCACTGGTGAGGACCATGAGGACACGCTTCCAGTTGGTGCAGGCTACCTGGAAGTCATAAAAGGGAGGAAGATTTTCTTAAAAGCGAAAATACACATTTGTGCATAGAAATACTTAGAGGGCCAAATCAGTGGTCAAAGTACAATAACAAATAACTGTATTTATCTTTTTAAAGCCACTCACATCTCTCTCTCCTACCCCCTTCAACCCTCCCTGCAAGACGAACTCTGAAGAGTCTGAAAACCTCTAGAATTTCAGCTGCACTAACTTAAAGTAATGGTTACCAACCTTGGGTACATAGCAGTAAATAAGGCTGTGTTTATCATCCACAATGAGGTGTTTGAGATCCTCAGGCGAAAGCACCCGGCGCTTCCTCGTGTGGCTCAGACACGCCTGCTCCAACAGCTCCCTGCGGCCTTGGAGGGACCTCTGAGCTGCCAACAGATCCAGCTGCTTGTGATGAGGACGATGTAGTACGGATGACAGAGGGAGCAAACAGGCCATTGAGGGAGGAAGAAGCACAAACAGAAACACCTCTTAAAAACTGCTGCAGTGCCACTTTTCTGTCCAGAGGAAGACTCAGAGTTTTACACAATTTTTATATTTTGAGACAAGTGGATTTCATCAATATCTTGAAGCAGTTCACAAAAACTGCATACTGTAATATTTTATAAAGTTTATGGCTGACTCAAAGGCAGTACACTTAGTATGGTCCTTATTAAAAGAGCTATTTGTCAGTTTTCTCTGCCGCCACACATGGTTTCTTGCTGGGAGGAGGTGGAGGTTATTGTCACTTGTCAAGAGCTTCAGTCATCGTTGCATTTACAACACAGGAAGTCATGATACGTCCTTTTAGCAGCACTTCAGTAGAGGAAGAAAAAAAAAGTTGTGTAGTGAGTAATAAATATATTTACATAAAAGTGAACTAAATACAGACGGGCAGCGGGTGAGAACAAAAAACTGTTTTCACTGCATCTAAATCATTTAATATTATCATCATCGTAGATTCACATTCAGCCAAATAATGGGATGCCTACAGCGATGTAGGATAGCTGCTAGCTAGCTAACATCAAGATGGATGGCATAAAGGCAAAAATAGCCAGTGGTAAATATCAAAATGTGGTCAATACATCGTCGCAGGCCAAGTCGAACATATGGGAAAAATTTGGTGTGATCAGAAACTGTGAGAATAACGCTGTCATTGACTTCGCTGCTTGTAAAAAGTGCCATAAGGTATTAGCTTTTGATAGCTGTAAGCTAGGCACACTGTTACTGAGGAAACACACTGACAGTTGCAGGAGTACAGGTGATGCGACATTCTTCTAAAACTCTCAAACCGCCAACAGGATGACAAGAAGTTCCATGACCCAGTTAGTGGTCAAATTTGCATGTTGGGACATTAAATCGTTTGAAACTGTGTGTGGTGATGGTGTCAGTGAAAGTGTACAGGACTTGATTGTCATCAGTGCCCGAGGGGGAACAGAGGAAACCGTTGACTGATAGCAACAGGGAAGTTACTTTGGACATGTGGACAGATGATCGGTTATCTTTGTGTCACTTTGCATCATATCAGCAACAAGCGGGAGCTGACTGAGCGAGCGCACGTCTGAAAGGGACAGCGCATAAAGCAAACAGACCAGTCATCATGTAAGCACTAGGTAAATACAAAGTGATGTATGTGACTGACAGAGGTCTAAACATAGTTGCAGCCCTCTGCACTGTAGCCCATGTTTAATCACGGGTCGGGTCGTGGGATTTATATTAATAGGTTGGGGCAGGTCCAGATTTGACTTGGAGATTATTGCGGTAACGGGTCCACAGCTAGAGACAGCTCTTGGCGAGTGAAGGAATGAAGTTTGATACTGAAATCGCAAAGTTTCTTCGAGACTGGTAAGTAAACAGCTGTTAATGCTAACGTTGGCTATATATTAAAAGCTAAAACTTACATATAATTAAAGTTAGAAAAACAAACCAGTGGTATCACTGCTGACTTGACTTGTTTATAGTGCAGGGCAGCTTGTTACCGTATGTGTTTGAAATGCAATCACTTCACTGCACTGTATGCCACATGACAGGCTGCAATGTGACCTCAGTGGCTTTGAATCAATTCTACAAATCATATCTAATCAGCCACACACTGTATGTGACAATAAGCATCATCAGATGATCAGTGTTGAGGTTACTGTGTCCTACAGCGGAGACATGCACTGAGATGCCAAAACTGCCATACAATGATTTCCAGAGAAATCTGGGAATAGTAACTTTTTCCCCTTTCAATGTCAATAACTGTTCCACAGGAAAAGTAATATATTTGAGTTTAACATCTGTAAAGACTTCCTGGCAAAGACTTTAACACTACACAGTGTATATAAACATGATATAGTGTGCGAATAAGTGAGCTTTAGAGCTGCTGGTAGGCTAAGCTGCTGGCTGTAGCTTCACACTGAGAAGCTACAGATATGAGAGGGAGTATCTACCTCTTGGTCAGAATGCAAATAAGCCTATTTTCCAAAATTTTAAGCTTTATCTTTAAGTAAATATGGTTTTGAAGTGGACAAACCCATTCAGTGCAGCAGCAGATGTCTGCATTAGGTAGCCAAACATCAAAAATGAAAATCATTCTGGTACACAAAAGACCCATTGAGTGAAAATAAGAATGTTTTTCAGGGGTTGTGTGGTGTTGTGTTATCAGTAATTATTCAATCATTACAAAGTTGTGTGCATTTGCGCTCTCACCTGGTCTCCATTGTAGAGGGTCTGCAGCGGACTTCTCCTGATTTTCCCTGGTCTGCTGCCAGTCTTCACACCATATTCTACAGTGAGACAGGGGGAGATTAAAATCCACATTACTCTGGATGAGCTGTGAAGCAAACGAAGACCGTTTTAACAGACGACGTGTGTTTCTGTGATAACTTTATGAACTCCTGCTCCAGTTCATTTGACAGGATTTATGTGAAAGGACTAACACCACAGTAAATCTGTTACATGTTGTGGGTTTTTATGTCAACAAGGGAACACGTCTGGTGAATTTTCACTGCGAGGTCTTTGTTGGCTTTGTCACCACTGATTTAAGTTGGATCACATTATTGTTAGTTTACATAAGCCTTTATGTAGGTCACAAATGAGAAAAACCTTTTTACAATGTATTATATATTCACACAGAGGTTTGAATTACACTGTAAAGACCTCCAAATAGAATTTTAAGGAAGGTCAGGCAGAGCCAACTTTCCAACCCTCCTCTGGTTTGCTTTTGTCATGACGTGATTCCTTCTTATAAAAAAAATCCTCCAACTTTCCATTTATAGATTTCATAGGTACTAGGTTTGGGCAGTGACTACCGAAATGGCATATGATGATGTCTACATTGCAATGGACGATGACAGGGAGGAGTTGAGGTTAAATGT
The DNA here is from genome assembly GCF_002814215.2 of Seriola lalandi dorsalis. Classification (NCBI taxonomy): domain Eukaryota; kingdom Metazoa; phylum Chordata; class Actinopteri; order Carangiformes; family Carangidae; genus Seriola; species Seriola lalandi. The sequence continues at coordinate 280,641 of NW_019524822.1, read as the reverse complement.
GCAGAGCGAAACATGGTGAAAAAGGGTGAATAACAGACAGGAGAGTTCGCTCTGTAGGTAGATTTCAATCCTCAGTTTTGCGACACAAATATATAATAAAGACTTTATTTTTATTTAATTTACTAAGGCAGGCGCAAACCAGGTGAATTTAAAAATAAGTTTTATATTTGCGTCTAAATTAAAACATACTCAAATAAGCTGTTTTTTAGCTTATATTTCAAGCACAATGACCTATAGTAACTAAAATAAACAAGTCCATAGTTTTTGAGCTCTCTGACTGACACTCAAAATATGCATTTACATATATCAGTTCTATGGCTGATCCCCGGGGAAATCCCCACAAATAAGTGAGAAATAAGAAATATGTTATAAACACATTTTTCTACATTGCGGCAGAGACACTGGAACATGTGGCTGGGTGCTCCATGCTATCAGTGTGGACCAGGCAGCGGGACGATGGCATTGTCCACTGGTCCAACCCTAATAAGAACAGTGTGTTCCTTCCAAACTCTCTCAGTAACCCTTACATATGTTACACTTCTCCTCCTTTTAGTCTCTCTTTGATCTCACTGCAACTATTTTCTTAATCAGTTTTTATTTTTTATTTGGACTCTTGATTTGAGGAAATGGATCTATCCATAGCAAATTAACTGTAGAACTCAGTACAAAACAAAACAGATTTGGAGACAACCCGCTGCCAATTTCCTAACATAACAGTACCAACAACTATAACTACGCCTCACTGATAAGCTGTGGGTTTGAACAAAGCTTGCTTGTATGTGTAATGATGTACCTGTTGGAGGCTCTGCCAGTTTGAAGAAGTTACAATATCTAGATGGAGATTTTGTCATCATCATCTCTCCTCCCTCCTCCACCTCCTCCAGTCTTTTTTTATAAACACATCTGTCTTCTCCTTCCACCCCATTTCCACCCATTCCCATCCCCCTCCCCTCCGGGCCTGATGACAGTCAGTGTTGGTGTCTGCAGCTAATGGTACTACGGAAGAGCAGTGAATTGTTTTGCACATGTGGCTAAACAATGCGTAGCAGGGCTCGACAAGCGCAGGCGTTTCACTAAAAGTAAATGTGTGAAAACTGTAAATGAGCACGTATGGGTATCACAAAATTCAGCCCGAGCAGCCTCTACTTTTTTTTTTTTTTTTCTCTTTTCAACAAAAAGTTGATAACACAACATCAATGTTGTCTGTTGAAAAAGAAAATCATGTGATCCACTCAGTGCAAAGGGTCCCCAAGTCTGCTGTGGACCGTTGGTTGAGCTCAAGCTGCTGGACCAGTAATATGTTTTGTGTCTAAACAGACTGAACAGACTTTTATGGCATTAAGAACTGAGAAGAACTACTTTATTCCTGAGGTGTTCATACCATTCATGTTGTTTTATACAGTTTAAAATCAGTTTAAACTGAGTTTTCTATACATAATCAATCAGTTTCAAGTTAGGTAAATCTTACATTTGAACTTCTTATTTCACCCTTTTCAAGCTCATGGCCACACACTGTCTCAGTTGCGTACGCTGCAGTAACCGAGAAGAAGCTTCTCTACGAACAGCCGCCCTCCTATCATCTACCAACAGCCTGCATGTGAGCCATTTCTGGAGCATCAATAAATTGTAGCATCCGATGGCGCTAAGGTAACAGGAAATTGGACATCTGTAAATCGTAGCTACAGAAAATAACCTGGGTTACACTCTCCCCCTCTAAACTGCATGAGTCTCACACACATGCACATTGGTCACATGCCGCACCACCCACCACCACAAGTAAATTCTACACCTGTGGGAAACACTGTAAGAAATAAGAAGTAATTAAAAACCTAGTGTACATTTTGTATTCAAATGAATTGAATCATTTTGCTTCTAAATGTCTCCTTGTGTACCTTTTTTTTTTCCTTGAAGAAAAACACATTTTTTGATAAATTTTCATTCCACACCTTTAAGTTCTTTATGTGCTCCTAAAGTGTCAGGCCCTGCCTAGGATCGCTTTGCATCTTACACCAAGCTGAGGTGAGAAAGCGGTGCAGCAAGATGGGGAACATGCTTTGTGTAGGGATTTGCATGAGGGAAACGACTTGAAAGAAAGCCTCCATACCATCATATGGAAAGCATATGTGAAGGGTTATTCTATGGAATCCTGATGGAGACAGAGGCTGTTTGTCTCCTACTGTTTCTCTTCCTGCTGAGGTGGCATCAAGTACATGAAATGAAAGTTTCACTTTTGAAATGGCACAGAAATATAATAAATCTCTGTGTCAGTTTGACACTTTAGTATCATGCTCTAAATCATAACGGCTTCTTGCTATTTTGAAGAAGAAACCAAAAAGAAAGGAGAACAATTACAGAGCTGGTGAGTCAGCAAATGCAATAAAACATGTAGTGAAAGAAGATCTGAGATAGACAGTGAGTCTGAGAGTGCCGTGATACAGCCTCTATCTGTCCCTCCTCTGCGTGAGCTCACATGAATCACCAAAAATCCTAAACTTCCTCTGGGTGAATCTGTGCCACATCATCTCAACACACAGAGATAGGCATCTAAGTCCTGCTGGACCCTGCTGAAAAGCTCTACTTGATACGTACAAAATCCACACCTTCAGCCATGTGTGGATACAGAGCACACATACAGTTACATCTCACCTCTATGTGCTATTTTATGAATATGATAAAGTATACATTCATAAAAATGGTGATGAAAGAGTTTGTTACAATCCAGACAATTGCTGTTTGGATGAAATGATGAAGAGGTCACAGAAGCTGCACACTGACATCCCAGACATCAGAAACATAAAAGCTCATCATACACAGAAATCAGACTGTCGAAGTCCCAGGTACCACTGAATATAATGAATGAGGTGTCTAATCTCTTAGTCAACAGCACTGCCGTTCACATCCTAAGCAGCAAAGCCTTAAGCAAACTCAGGACGCTTCCTTAGGAAGCTGGAAAGTAGGTCAGGAGACACTTTTGGAGGCTATACTCATATTAACGGTTTATTGTGTTTTCAAGTATAAACACGACATGACAGAGAGGAAACATTTCGTCCATTCTGATATGAGGGGAAGACAGGAACAGTCAAATACAGAGCTAAAGTCCTAAAACCTGGAAGTGCTGTAACTCGTTTAAAAAGGTCTGAAAAGATTGAGTGGTTTCAGACAATACACCATTTAATAAGTCACATTCTGTTTGTATCTGCCCTGTAAAGGTAAGGTATAGGTAACATGCCAACAATTAGCTAATGGCTAAAAACTGAACTACACTGGTTTTGTCACAAAAATCACAACGTGACTCCACTGCAAAGACTTGAAGCTTTTGTACCCAGGCTCCTGCCCATTAACTGAAGGTACTCTGTTAGATTTCTAACTGAAGTTTTCATCATGCTCATGCTGACAATTTGGGAACATTGTTTTACTTTCGAAAAGGCTGTGAGATGGCGATGATGGTCCATCAGGTTGGTAATCCACCATGTTGGTCCAAACTGAAATATGTCAACTTTTAGATGGACTGCCATTACATTTTGTACAAACACGAAGGATTCATGATCCCCAGAGCCTGAAACCTACTGACGTTTATGATCCCTGACTTTTCCTATACCACCACCAGAGGGTCCAAGATAACACTTATCCAGTGAAATGCCACGAGATGTATTCGGTTAACTGGCACCAAATAGTGTTAATTACCAACTGTTAGCATGCTGCCTAGTTACACTATAGTAAATATTAAAAATCCCCAATGTGCCTAGATGCTCGGCTGGTATCATAATCAGAATCATCTGCACACGAGACCATTTGTTATCTGTGTGAGTATACATGGGTGTGAATGTGTAAGCTTGTTGAGGGGAAGATGGCGTCCTTGTTCTGAACAGATAGTATTTCTTTCTGACATGCTACTTGATTTGTAGATCTGTCACTCTAAAACTTCAAGAGAAAAAGATCAGTAGAATGAGTTAGCTGGAGTTTATAGTAAAGTTTATAGAGTCTATGTCCATTGGTCCTGTAAGACATCAACCAGCCTAGAGTTTCTCTTCCATTAGCAGTGCTTTCTTCTGTTGTGGATAAAAGGTTTAACTCAGGAATGATTTTCTGATCGTTATAATGCACCAAAGCTTTTACCTGCACCCACTCTGTCAGTGTTTTTCTCTGTCAAAATGAAAAGCACATGACTACTCCTCTTCTGATAATCACAAACCACATCTTTTTCTGTGTCGTGTGTTCTATCACATTCACCAGAAAACCACAACTTCCTCTCAGACACAGGAAGTGACACAACACTGACAGTTGAAGAGCAGAAGAGGCCCAGGTCTTACTACACACACAAACAGGCCCATTTTGAACCTGGATCTCACTGGTTTAACAGTCTGCAAAGCACGTCAAGCTGTGCTGATGTTATATTCCAAGACAAACAAAGTTCCATTAAGTCTATATACTGGTCTGGATCTTTATAAACAGACAGCACTATCTTGTGACGTATCAGCTCACAGAAAGACAGGGACCACGTTTGTTAAGAAGTTAACTAAAATGCCTTCACTGTGTGGGCCCAGTACATCCTAACTTTTTAACTGTTGATGTTTTTTTTCTTTTCTTATCAAGACAAATCTGTGCCGTGAAATGATCTTCTCTTTTTTGAAAAACCTCTTCCCCTCTGTGACCATGATAATCAGCAGAGAGGATCCTGAGGCATCAATATTGTAAATATTTACACAAAGAAGTAAAACTGTACTTAATTGCACATAAAAGGAAGCCCTATCTTTATAAAGGGCCACATGATGGAAGTTTCCATGAGCTGAAACAAAAACCGCAATGTAATTTGCTTTGATTGAGGTGGGTACAAGTCTGTTTCATAAAATAACTTAAAGTGACTGAAAGAGAAATTAAGATGTCACAAATGAAAACAATGGAAAGCAGGAAGGGATGATGGGGATACAGGAAGTAAAAGGCCGCCAGACTTTTTGTGTTAAGAGTACTGAGTGTAGTTTGATTTAAAAGTGTCATAACATCCACATGAGAGCTGCAGATGGTGGTAATTAAGCCAAAAGGATGGGGTGACTTTACGATCAGTGATATCCTTTGTAATGGGGCAGGCACTTCCTTTTTACTCATTACCCGCTCTTATCCGTGTCTTCCTTATGTTCCCTTGCACAATTCTTTAAAATGGAAAAATGCAACAGAAATACACCTGTAACTGGAGTAATTACTACATCAACCAGCTAATTTCTCACTTCAAACTAAAATTACCGCCTCATGGTTCAATCAAGTTGCATGAAATTTGGTCACAATCTCCCTTTCCTGAGTTATAGCGTTGAGTAACGGTCGGAAGTGTTTTTGCAGAACAGTATGATGTCACAGTGAAGTTAACCTTTGACCTTTGAGTACCAAATTCTTATCAGTTCACCTCTGAGTCCAAGTGAATGTTTTTTGTATGCTCCATTTTTCTTAGAAACTGCGTATTTATTATTTCAACTATTTTATAGCCGTTTTTTCTTATCTGCTTCCTCTTTCCTAACCGTGTGTTCTGCAATCTTAAAAAACTATTTCCCTGATTCCTTTAAGATTAAAATTTATAGTAGCAGAGTCAGAAGCTGAAGACTGATTGTGTGAGCTACAAACATAAAATCCATTTAAACAATTCAATTATACAGAAATAAATTACCATCTTCAATCTAAATCCATATATATTCTGCAAGGTAACATGTTTACAGCTCTTATCAGCTCGTTGGGTCAGATAGGTTCATCAGTTCTTGACAGCACCTACTGGTACTATGTCTTTTGCCTTGCTACTCATTCCCAGTTGTCATGCTGCTGATAATGTTCGTGCTTGCACTCTGCATGCTTTATTGTATGGTGATGCTTGAGGGGAGGTAACCTTCTGTTTTCAACCAATTACCAATATACACTACATCACCAGTGTGTTTTGTGTTGGACACTAGCCCTGTTTGGGAGTGTCTCATCAACCTTTTGGCCACATGGAGTTATTGCCAACCTATCACCACACCGCAGAGGTCTTGATACCACAGCTCTTTCCATTACCATCTAACTATCCGACTTTTTCCTGCAGACTTAGATTCTATTTGTTTGATTTACAAGACAAAGATGATATTAACAAATAGACTTTTAGACATGGACCCCACAGAATGAGGCAGGATAAATAGCCAGCTGGCGTAGCATGTGGTGTACAGCGTGATCTAGAGAGCTGCCGGCATTGTGGGGACCTTGAAGGCATCGCAACATTTTTTGTTTGTTTCACAACAGCTGCATTGATGTCAATGTCAGATGATAAATGGCAGTGTGCATGAAATAGAACTGATGTGTTCAATTATAGGATTATACTGCGTATGAATAGGCATGTATTGGGGTGAGCAAGTGTGTTTGTGGGTAAATACATGTGTTCAACGACAGATTACAGTATGTGTTTGTGTGCCTACAATAGGTAAAAAATGAACACTGTGAATTGTGGACAGACTCTGTGTGTGTGTGTGTGTGTGTGTGTGTGTGTGAGAAAGACACATCAGAGCAGGCCTTGATGTTGCCTCTGTTTAGAGTCGTGAGGTGGAATCCATCACTGTCACAGGAGCCAGCTGAGAGAGGAGAGTGAAGAGCATCTGTGATGTCTGGCAAAACAATCTTCAAAAACCTGCCAGTCATCTGTGGAAGCTTATTTTCTTAACTCAACTCAGATTTGATCATTATGTGTGACAACAGCTGTGACGGAGCGCTCAAGACTTAAAAGAGTGGCACAGTGTAAAGCAGAACCACTGCTATAAAGTGTGCCTGCGGGCAGTTTGGCTTGTTGATTAGACAATTCGCTTTTGTCTCCCATAATTGGGGGAGAGAGAGAGGAGAGAGCGAGAGAGAGAGAGTTTTCCCACCCTCTAGCATGTGAAGTTGTGTACAGCTACCCAGCAAGTGAAGTGGAAAAGTCAGAGAGGGTGAATGTAGAACAAACAGCACCATGAACACAGACAATGTTCATGGTTCAGAAATAATTATTTTTGCCAAGGGCAATACCCAGACACATTCAAGTCCTGCTTGTGCTCAAGGGCCACAGTTCAGTTTGAATTCCATGCCATGATAAAAAACAAACCATTTCATATTGGGGATGTCACAAGAATCCCAACCTCAGCATCAAGTCGATGCCAAAATTCAGAGAGCCAGGGTACAAGGGTGCCATAGATGTGGGAGGTACTGGAGATGTAATGGTTTCTTGACTGACAGTGAACTAGTCTGATGTCAAACACAAAGGAAAGAAAGAGGAGGAGGAAGACAGACACAGTAAACAACAACAGTACTCGTACCCATCCCTGCTCTATGTGTTGTTCCAGGGGAGGGTTGTTGGCGTCATTACTCGATTAGCGTTTCACTGTTTTTGGCTGCAATAGTTCAACTCGGTCGGCGTTACGGGCCCCATGGCGGCCGTGACGGCTCATCATCGTGTGATGTTATTTTGTTTTTTCCAAGTAATTTAAGTTTAAAATAAATGTTTTGTCAAAATAAATAATAAATTAACTTTGAATTTATGATTTAGGGTGTTGATTGGGAGTTAGCTCTGAAGCAATACATTACAGAACACAATAAATATCTGTTGTTCAATTATGAATTTGACATTGCACTTGGTTTCCATTGTTGGTTATTTATTTACATAAATGTGAAAGTATTAGACAGTAATGTTCTCCGACAAGCAAACAGTAGGCTTGGTCGGGGAGGTCCATGTCTGACTGGAAACAAAATTGGTTCCGCTTGTGTTTCCAGTCGGACACGGACCTCCCGTATTTCTTTTATGGTAAAAATATATTTGTACATATATATAATTTACAAGTAATCAAGTACTCGTTCATAAGGTAATGAGTACTCAAATATTGAAATTACTGAAAATACCCATCCCTAATATGGGGTGGCAGAGGCAAGAGCAGCAACAGGTCGGCCACATGGAAAAAACACACACCAAGAGTCGTGTATGGAGATATAATTATACAGCTATGTGATATCATAAAATCTTATTTTAACAATTTCAAGTATATCTAATTATTCAGTCTGCGGGTTGATTAAATCAGCCAAAAGATCGACATATTCATTTCTTAATTTGTACTATCTCTCCTGTTTTTATCATGTTATAATGTTCCGTTTTTAGAAAAGCTGTTTCAAAGTTCAAATCCCTGGTTTTGGTGCTGAGGGTGACGATAGAAAATGGTTTCCTGTGTCAAACGGCAAGGCTTACAACCTGCCAAATTAGCACCATTACAACATGAGAGTAGATCTCAACTTTATCTTGGAAATCCTGACAGGTTTACTCCATCTTTGACAAGTACACACACTGTGCACCACCCTTCCACAGAGCAGAGTTACTTGGCACAGTAACGCGTCCATACACTCAAACAACGCACACAATGATCCTGCGCCACAGCACTGCTGAGTCAACGCAACCACATAAAAGTAAATGAGAGGAAAAAGAAAGTGGGTGTGCATCTCTATTTTTGTCCAAATTACGATGTATCTAATAAGAGAGGCTGACTGGGAATAGCACATGTCAAGGAAATTTCCTCAGTAGGTCAAAAGCATTTTTACACTGGCTTGAGGGGCAAGAGTTTGTATTTTATCTTTGGTAAATAAAACAAAATCAGGTCAAGATTATATCCCTAGTTTAATAGAATATTTTATTCCAGTATGGAAAGTCTCAAAAGTCCAATGCTTCTACACTCTACATGGCAGTGCATGAGGATGGCAAGGATCAGTGCAGATGCTGCTTTTTATTAGGGGTTTGATATTTCTCACTAGCACCTACTTTGAATTTTGGTAACTTGAAAAACTGATTTGAGAGGAGAGAATCTCACTAACTTAAAAAACTAAATAAATCAACAGTTAACTGATAATAAATCTGATGTGATTTTACAACTGAGTTTATAATAACACACTGCTGAAGACTCGTATTTTTTCCTGAGTGCCAAACCCAGGGTGTTGGCACAGGAAGTCAGACAATGGAAGCACAACAATAATACTGTATGCATTGTGCTGTGTGTCCGGTATTAAACCGCAGGCATAATTTGGGAGATCTGGATTGGAAAAATGAGATCTACAATGTCTCTGCTCATCTAACGAGTACAGGACGATATCTATTCAGCAGTAGGACGTGTTTATCCCCTTTTGGTGATGGAGACCTTGGCTCAGTGTTCCATGCAGGTTTTAAAATACAAATCAGAAGAGGGAAGAGGAACAGATGAACAATGGGAAAGTAGTCCTGCAATGTAGTTGACTTGTAGAAGAAAAAAAAAAAAGAAGCTTTTATCATACATGACTAAAGTTAATCATCACCTGCGATGAGAGGAACCGATCTGAAGTGTAGGCACAAACAAGCACAATAAAAACAGCAAAAAGTAAATCAAAATCAATCAACGAGAAAACTAGGACATAGTCCACACATGGTAGAAAAATCTAGAATCTGCCTTATCCTGACTGATACAGTTGTTGGTGTATAAAATAAATAAAAGTGGAGACAGAACAGCCCTGAGGACAGCCCAAACTGAGGACTAGCAGCTCTACCAGCTGTTCACTTCAGTGTATAATCATTTTGTAATTCATAAGACTGGGACAGTTACCGCAGTACCACAGTAATACAACACCGGCCAGTGTTAAGCCCATTACCATCAGCGCTGTTTTCTTCTCTTTAATCTCAACCTGGCTCCCACCTCTCCACCAACAATCAGGAACGTTACTGGAAGAAAGCTCACATTTCTCACTCTCTATATTCTGACGGTTGGGTGAACGTCAGACCTCCGACACCTCGAGAATGAAAAGCACTCGCACATACATGCTAAATCCCACCGGCTGATCGCGGCGGTGCAGTTATCCCAACTGTATGAAAATCTGGCACATGAACACACTATATAAATACACTTAAAAACCGCCAAGGGTCTCAAACCTAAAGGAAATGTATTCTTGACTCTCTCACTCAGTCTGACTAACCATGCAGTTTGGCGTGTGACATCATGTCATGGTCAAGATATTTCCAACAGGCCTACGTAAAAGTGTGTCAGTGGAAACCGTCTGACTTGACATGAGTGTATCAGGTGTTGGTGTCAGGTCTCAACTTCAAGGCCTCTTTCAAAAGTCCTTTTTAACTTTTAACTGATGTATATGCAGAGAGTCCTTATACTGGATATAACTTATTAACGAGATTTTGACAGAAACTGATCTGGATCTCAAATATGAATGTGTCGATTGAAATGTCTTTGAAAATGCAATAAACAATATAACAAAATAAATTGGATTTTTGTCACTTAGGCATACATTTCCCTCATGATTTAAAGTTATAAAATATACAGCACATAGTGTAAAACATGGCTGGTTCTTTCTATCTTGTTTCACTTCACTCTGCTCCCGTCAGATCGAAACAAGAGCAGAAGTGAGAAATGAAAAGGGATGGAAAAGGCTGTGAAAATACAGAACTAAACAAGAGACTTTGCGTTGGTTCTCAAACCAAGCCTAATTAGATACACAGTAATTACGGACACCTTGTGCTTTGTTGACATCCTGTGAATTAGTCCTCTCCAATGTGGCTTGCATGGCTACTGGTGGGGTAGTACAGCAGACAAGCCTAAACAGGTCAGGCACCTAGTTCGTGAAGGGGGGATCAATGCGTGTGCTAAAGTGTGTTACTTGTAGGTTTGACAACACGTTTTTTTCTGTCACTGACAGCTCTGCATGTATTTAGTGTTCGATGGTCTTAAAGGTGATTTATTGCTGTGGATTTGTACTGTTGCATCATGGGGTGTCTACTGGAGACATGAGAAAATGGTGGGTGTAATGATGCCTTCTTTTTTACACATTCTGAATCACTATCTGCTGTGTCAGTACACGCTGTGACGCGTGTTTATTGATACCAATGCCATTGCTGATTTTGCTTATTGGTCCGATTCTTTATCGATTCCCATAACAATTCCTAAACAATTTTCTGTGAGGAAAAAGGTCTACACAGGTTTTCAGTCTCAACGTAACTGTTTTATCTCCAAGTCTGAACACAGTGTATGAGCTAGCTCTCTGTAGCCTCAGAGCTAGCTGTAGAAACACGTTGTCATCTTATAAAATATATTTGTACAGCATTTGTTTTCATTAGTCAGAAAGAAAACCTGTTAAGCCTGCATGTGTGGCACTAATGTGCTAATAATATAGAATTTGCTCCTAGTAACGGACTCGTGGCTTGGTTAGGAAGCAGTGGCACTCATGTGTACAGTGCCAAACACGTGGTATTCCTGGAATTTGTTGCATAGAAAGAAATTTTAGCATCTTTCTTACCATCTCACAGACAATAAAACTCTGGCACTGTCATCATCTTTCTTCATGACATAGCTCTTTCTTGTCGCAGGTTTCCAGCAATATAGACGGATTAGCTTGATGTCAATGTTTTGCAACGCGTGGATGTCAAAAAAACATGCTAGCATTGATATTGATAAGCTCTAAGGCATACAATGCTGATTTTTTTTGACAATTTTGAATCGGTTCTTAACAGTAACGGTTTCACCATTGTTGCAAAACGTCATCCTGAGCATACCGTGCAGACTTCATCTGAAAACTTCTCCATTTCAACAGAAAACAGTATTGACCGATAAAGTTCCTCTTGGCAAACTATGACCAAAAACTGAACACTGGCTTCTCCTCTCTGCACCATTCTCCTCCTTCTCTCTTCTTTACCAACCACATCCAAAATTTTATCAAATGCTCTTCCTCCTTCTCTAGACCTATGAACCACTTTTCTTCAGCATGTATGGTCAGAGCAAATCAATCACCTCTTTCTCTTTGACTGAGCTCTGACTTCTCTACTCTGCCGTCCCCTGGGGGCCAATCTGTCTTTCAATGTTCAGAATGGGCTCAACCCAGGAAACAAAGGGAGAGGAGAGGTAAGACGAGGAGAGGAGAGGAGGGTTACAGCAGAGGAATGCAGGAGGTCTCGGGGAGGGGGTTTTCAAAACATTCCACTGTTCACAGTGAGCTTATTCATACATACGTTCACATTTATTTATGTCTGTCCACATGCCCTCTGTTATATGCACACACACACACACACACACACACATACTCACACACAAAAGTGTGCCAGTGTTGCCGTGTCAAAATTATTGTTTACCAAAGATGCACAACCCTTGCAAGAACACGGCCCAATTTAAAAGCCTAAATGCTGCATTAAATGTGAATGCAAGGCTACTAGACTATATGACCTACTAGATATTACTTCCATATTGTATGCTAGCCCTTTAATATTCATATAAAGCAATATATTTTTATACATATTTTCACAACAGTTATCAGCACATGATAAAAGGTGTCTATCACTTACAACTATAAATAAGATAATCTGGATGTGAAATTGGATCCTATAGTTTTACTTTCTTTGTGGTCACTGCACTATATTCCAAAGCAGTGTTGCTGTGGTATTTAAACATGAAGTCATAATTTTAATAAAATTACAGCACGGTTAATATAGTTCTTTTCCTCAAAAGGCTGTGTGTGCATGTGAGTATGTGTGGCTCTCACCTGGCTTGGTGATGCTCTGAAAGTAAAGCACAAGAACGAAGAGCGAGCCGAGGCACGTCGCCAGGAACAGGCGTCCTCCTCTGGGCATCTTCATCCTGAAGCCCGGCTCGGCTGGCGGAGCCCCCGACCCCTCGTCGCTGCCTCGACACGGTTCATACGAGACCACCCAGCAGAGGATGCGAGACTCTCCGAAGAATTAGGAGCCTATTAATCAATTGCGGGGAAACGAAAAATAACGACAGCCCATCCAGTTATAACGTTAGCCGGACTATTGAACGAAACAGTTTACGTTAGCCGTTAATTCTAACGTGACTGGGTCATAAATCCAGAAACGCTCGATGTGGTCTTTGTCGCGTTTTTAAATTAACGTTAACTTAATGATGACAGATTAGGTAATGTTACCATAGATAAAACATTAAATAATATTATACAGACATGACAAGCCTCAATTCAAATTTTAAAAAGTTATGAATAGACTGTTTTGTTTCGTTTTAGCTCAGGTTGTTACCCACACCAGTGGTGTCTACAGTTTGTCGGAGCAACACAAACTTCTTCTCCGCCAAATATGGACGGGGCACCGTGCCATGACGTCACACCCACCCCCCCTCTCGCGCCCTCTGCCCGTTTCAGAGGCTGTTGTGCTGCCTTCAGGTAATGTCGAACATATTGAAGTTAGTCTGAGAAAGTCGGATTTTCCTCATGAACTCTGCTCTGCTGTCAGGTGTTTTGTATAGAATGAATAGTACAAACAACACATGTCATCTTTTTGTGTTTGAAAAAAACATTTGGCCATTTTGGCCTAATGGTGAAAAAAAAAATCCATTATGGTCTGCAGCTAAGCAGTGCTATAGGTCTGAGAAGAACTCTGATGAGGAACACGTGAAGGCAGCATTAAAGTAGTTCACAGAGATTTCAGCAGACTGAGGTACAGCGTGTACTGTCTCGTGCGGCTATGACAGCTAGGGCTGTTGACGTAAAATTAAATAAATGAGAAAAAAAAACATTCAAAAAAACTGGAACCACGTGAATCTTCCACACTAATACACATTTAATGAAAGCGTCATTAACACTATGGATACCAACTTACCTGCTGTGAAATATGTCTGCAGTCCATGTTTTATTGTCAGTCACATTTGAAATTACCAATTGCATTTGCAAGGGAGAGCAGTGTGTTTCTGCTGTGTCACTGAAGCTTAAAATGGCTGCAGTACTGACTGACTCTTGCTTTGAGCACCCTTTTAATATGACATAATAGGCCTTCTCACAACAAATATTACATTATAGTGCATGTACAGATGCTTAACTATTAGTGTAAATGTGGAACTGTGTTTTCTTGTATTGTATTCTTTGACTGTTTTTTTTATGCATTTCTTAAACTTCACCACATTCACGTGTTCAAATTCCACTCTGCTAGACTTTCTAGATGTCAAATATGAGTTCTATAAATTGCTTTTTTCATGCCAGAATCAAAATCCCCTTCTGAACAAGAGTACATTCCTGTGCACACCAAGTCTGAGAGATGTCAAGCAATGCTTTAAATCACGTCATAACCAGAGGGAAACGTTTGACAAATTTGGAGGTGTTGCTAATGGAGGATGATGACAAATATAGAGAATGACTGTGCAGTCATGACCCCAAAGAACTCAATGTGTGGATTCAAATGTCAGAGTGATCAATACTAGAAATGATCTAGCTGTTGCTTCTGTTTAAAGATTCCAAACAGTGTCTAATGCCAGTACAACATTTACTCCCAGCATTATCTGTCAATTTTATTTACTGTATAGCACAATTCTGAGACAGACTCAGCTTGCCTCATTAAAGAATAACAGAGCCATAAAAATGCAGCAATGCACACATAGGATATAATGCATTCTATGTATAGATGGTATGAGTGTGTCTGATTCACACAAATTCTGCACAGGGAAAACATCTTCACCTACTTTTAAATGCATTTGTCCACAATTGCACCAATTGAAGGTGCTATTGATCAAAATAGGTTATATTGTTGACTGCTGTCACACTCATAAACATTTGAATGCTGGTTGTCAAACTTATTAAATGCAAAAGTTTCCAACCAACTATCAATAAAAAAGATATGAAGTATAAAAAGATATTTGGTACTGTTGTATAAGGATGAAAGAAGAGACAGCGAAATGATAGGAAATTTCAAAATGCTATCAGCCTGAGGCCACTCAAGAAGTTGATTTTCATCAAAAGTTTCCCTATAGAGAGGAGTCATTTTCAGTGAATGAGTTGTACTTTAGTACTGTAATGCCAGTATTATGGATCTTTCCTGCAAATTACAGTACATACTGCTTCCTCCTGAGGCGAGATTTAATCTGATCAAAGTCTAGAGACGTGGCAGAAACTGAGCCACTGAGGAAGTGCCAGGTCAGCGTGTGAGCAACATTCATGCTGCCGTATCTGAGAATACCATAATTATCCACATGCCCATCATTAGACCTACAACATGCAATGCCTCCTGGGTTTCTTGGAAACACTTAACAGAGATCCCAGACTTGAGAATGAGAGAGGCTCGGTTAAGGATGACTTGGCAAATTATGTGGTTGTTTGGGGCAGTGTTAGCTTACCACACAACTCTCATCAGTGGATGGTTTTCTGGCCACCCACAGGTCTTGATCTACTCCCTAAGAGTTTTTCATCACCACAGGTGATCACTGACTTTCCATGTATTCATGGATTGTTTTTCTTTTGGTTTTGAAACATTTTAGTGAGTTAATTTCATATATAGTTTGTGCTACACAGTAGAAACTACTGTAGGCTTGCACTTTCAGTTGTGAATGATTCAGTTTTTAGCTTAGCTTAATATGCTAACAAGAGTACTACAAAAGTGACCAAAGAGGAAAAATGCTCAGTGAAATTAAAGTTTAATAGACCTTTTTCACAGCAGACATTTTGACTTGTCAAACACATGTGTAACCAATAACATTACTACATGTTGTTGGATTCAGTTGTCAATGTGGTTAGTTCGACCTGTGCCAAGTCAAAGCATCTGCTGCGAAAAAGATGTATGAATGTGAAACTTTTGGGAACAATAAGTAACTATCAAGCTAGAAGTAAGAAGCTATCAAGTTTCAGGTTAGCATTAATTATTCTTAGCCTCTCGGAGACTATTTTGGGAATTGAGATTTTGTCAAGGGAAAGTCCATTGTAATCTCCACTGGTTTTATTTTCTTTGATTCTGTCCTGAGTTGTTTTACACTACACAAAATTCAATCTGCTGTTACTGGAGTGAGGGTTTTTTGTGCCAAACATGAGTTAATAACCAATAAAATATTAGAAAATGTTCCACATAACAAATCAGTCAGAGTGGAAAAAGGGCCTAATCACTTTATCACATAGTATTTTAAAGAAGACATCAAAGACTGGATATAGTTTGTGATTTTGTCATTCAAGAGCACTGATTGCATGTAAATGAATCCAAGCTGAAAGAAATCACTGTCTTAAAGTGTATTTAATTTATGTCTGAACTTGAGGGAAGTAAACGTTTGCAGTTTTCCATCTAGCATATGTGCTGTAAGACCTGCAGTAGGCGGATAACTACATTAACGTCCTTTGATCTCATATGGTTTTCTGTCAGTGGCGCTGGAATGGGCGGGGTCGACTGGCCTAGTGTGGAGACATCCCATGTAAAACTGAAAGACAATAATAGGGCCTTAAAATGTGCTGCACAACATGAAGGGACATTTTCCTGGACATGAAATTGAGACAGTTTTTAAGTCTTAGAAAAGATTTAATCATAAGCCTGTGAAGGCAGCCTATAATACTCCAACTGCTTGTTTCAGACAGCCATACCCAAATGAAATGCTCCTTTTGTATATTTGTCATCATACTGTACTCTGTCTGCTGACTATACTTTCTGTCTACATGCATGCACTTGCTGTTATTTGATACACACTGCTCCAAAAGCAAGCCCAAATCAGTTTTATGTGATCACATTCCCAGTCTCAAACTGCTTCAAAACCCCCAAAGTATGAAAACAACTGAAAATCATCCTCCCTCAACCTTATGACCTAAGTGAGAACATGAAAAAAACTCCCACAAAAACCCCATGACATGAACAACCTTGCTTGTACTTTCATGTTCACTCTATAATGACCATGTGCCTTTTTAAATGCATAGAAGCCACTAATCTAGGCAACATCAATACGACCAAAGGATTCTGCCTATCTAAACATGTAACATGCATGTGGACCCTGCTGCACATGTGATCGTGGTGTTCAAACCCAAGCAGAACCTTTTTTTGTATGTTATGTCTTAAATCTGTCAAGTAAAGGTCATAAGTCTATCAAACACATGTCATATATAGGTCTAATCTTCATTTTTGAATTTAGAGTGTGTGGTTTTAATTGTAGGAACATCATCACTATTGAAATGACAACATTTCCATTTTGTGATGGACTGTGTTTGGGATTGGGATGTTCTCTATCTTATGGGTTCCCATATTATTTTGCTTGAGGTCTATTAACACTTGCAACCTGTCGTCACAGCATTTCTAACAAAGTGATTTTCCCCTCTGAGACCGTTTGATTTTTATATTTTTAGAGGCATGAAGCTAGTTGCACCAGCTTTTTGATGGTTCAAACTTAGCCTGGTTATAAAGTAGCCTAAGTGTTAGTGGAGATTCACGCACCACATCAACCTATTTGTAGATCAGTTGGTACTTATATTTACACCTGCTAACTTCCAGGTGTACCAGCACCTAGCTAACTGAACCAAATGACAAATGTAGCATTAACTTACTGATATACAACCTACTTAGATTGAAGAGTAAAAGAGGCAATATAGTATATAGAATATCGTCTGACCTTACACTTGAGCAAAATGTTGTTTAATGATGATGCAAACTGGAAAGTTTTTAAATTGTATTTGAATAATTAGTTTAACTCAAGGTACAAAACAAATACAATCAGAGTAAATGACCAAATAATGTTAGCGTTATGCTAACACTGAATGTAAGTACGAAATCCCTGCTCGGTTTTGTCAAATAATAATTCCAATAAAGTGTATTTCAATAACATAAGGAAATCCTCAGGGACGAGAGGAGGGCCTTACTTGTGCAATTCTACTATGACTGCAAAGTGAGAAGTGAAAGAGAAGTATAGAGTTAGGAGGAGGAGCTGGAAGGTGCAGACGATACTGTTCCTTTTTAGCCTGACTCACAGGACAGTATGAGTCAGGACAACTGGTTCACTACTGTTTATAATGCATCTTTTGACAGCAGCCATGAGGGAAATAACACTGTGGACGTGATCAAACCACAGACAGCCAACCACAACTTCTGATCTGCCAGGAATTCAACTGATTGTGTGAGAACCAGATCACTGATCCCTCAGGCAGTAAATCAGACACTGTGACCCCCTCCTCCCCTAAAACTGCACATCAAATGACAACTGATCTGGCAGAAATCTGACCCAATTAGTCAGACAAAACTAATTTGGGGTTAATGTGTAACTTGTCTGCCCAGCTCAATCAGATGTATCCCACTTGTTACAATCTGCATAAATACTACTATGCACATTTCTTCATTTATTAATATATAATTAAAATAATATTATTTATAGTATGAATGTTTTTTTGTATTTGTTTTGCAGCTTGTAATGCTCCAGTAACTTCCTGTTCACATAGTTGATTGCTTTTGATTGAGTTCAAAAGACTGACAATGCTACAGGTGTTTCTTAGGAACAAATTTACTTATTTATGAGGTCTTCACTAGGGTTTAATGGTGCCATCTGATATAGTAACTCACTAGTTTAAAACCAGCTAATAGTCACTAAATATAAAGAAAGACTTAAGTTGATGAATATTCAGTATAACCCATCAAGCGTAGCAGAAATGTGTTTTCCTTTGAGACTTCTTACAGTAGATTCATCTTGAAACACTTTGTTGTGGGTCCGACCCCGAGGTTTGGAAACCTATAGCTGCTCTTGCTTACGCGGCTGTGACACTTGATCTCTTTTCGCTCTCTCTGCTCCAGCTGATGGGGCTGGTTAGTCACCCTATAGGAGATTATTGGACTGTGAAAACACTTTTATTGAACCATTACTTACACCATGGAAAGCATGAATCACTGTGTGTATGTGTGTGTACACACACACACACACACACACACACACACGTGTGAATGTTTGGCCTTGTTTTACTATTTTTGTGGGGTCTGAAAACCGGGAACCCACTATACTTGTGGGGTCCGCCATCTTTGTGAGGACCAAAATGCATAATGTCAATGATTGGTGCAAACAAATGTAGTAAAACAAGGATGTGTGTGGTTGTGTGCCTACTTGTAAATGCTGCATAGTGGGGACCAAAGAAAAAAAAAAAAAAAAAAACTTTCCAAACAGAGTGAGGACATTTTGGGAAAGTGAGGACATTTTGGCTGGTTTCAGGGTTAGAGTTAAAATTAAGTTTAGGTTAGCGTTATGGTTGGGGTTAGGCATTCAGTTGCGATGCTTAAGGTTAGGGTTAGTGGCTAGGGAACGCATTATTTTAATGAGTGTCCTCACAAAGACAGACGTGTGTTTGTGTGCAGACTCATTTCCTTTCAGCTGTTATGGGTGTAATGGTACATGTTAAATGCTGAAGCAGAAGAATTTCAGCAAAAAAGCTTCCTAGACGCTGCAGCTAATAAAGCCGAGGGACTTTTCTCTTTAAGGCTTCTTAAACTCATGTGATTATAACTGCCAAAATAAAGCTGAGCAGAATTACATGTTTTAATAGGGTGTTGTATGATGACAAAATGCCAGAACACTTTCAGTATGTCTGAAACTCAGTTGGAGAGAAGCGGCACCATCCCTCTGCAAGCCATGACATCATCTGATGTTATGTTGATGACGGTGGAAAATACCGTCTCTCACATGGCACAGCAGAGTTTCTCTGAAGTGTTTAGCTGGGTCGAGAGCTGAGGTGCCAGCCATATGTTTCTTCTGTTTTGTTTTCATGGTCATTAAACCATTTGGTGACCATTTGTGGCCCCTGCAGATTAGGGGCAAAAGCTGACTCCCGTTAAAACTCACATCGCCTCTGAAGGTGGTTAGTGAGAACACAGACTGGCACTGTGTTTCCTTGTCATTTGAAGAAGAATATATGCATGAATGGTTTGTTGGGGAAGGAGGTGTGCAGGTCAAACGTTGGTTAAGTGATGTATACCCCACAGACTGACTCCATATTTATTGTAAACGTGTGAGACTAGGTATAACAAAGGTGGCAGAGGCAGATATACCATATTAGATGAAAGAGTTGACTCTCAAGGAGGTTTATTGGAGGCTGCAAAGCAAAACATTTGCAATTTAAAATTTCCACTTTTCTTTAAACTTTAAATTTCCTGAGTTAAATATTAGCAAACAGCCTATTTACACATCATTAGCCTTAACAACATTAGCAGTCATTTGGAGTCATGTTTCTGGCCAAATGGCGAATGCATGTGGCACTAAAATTAAATCTCACTCTGTTCACCAGACAAAGCCCATGTGGGCAGGTCGAATACTGAAAGCTTATTGGAACAAAGCTCCCTGCTGCCTCCTGCTGATGAGAGTGGTGAGACTCAAATGAAACAGTGATGTTGGTGTCTGTAAAACCAAAACAATTAGCTGAAAGAGGTTAAAATGCTCCACAGAGGAGGAGAGCTGCAGCGTCAAGTGATAATTCTGTTTACTGCACTATGAACGAAAACTTTCGCATAGCAGTCATTTAATTCATTGTTAATATAAATTATAGATTAGAGCACCTTTAAATTGTAGTGTATAAACATACTTTATGGAATAATTCTTCTTGAAGGAGGGACAGAACTCCCATTTTTCATGAGTCTAAATAAAAGAAATAAGCCTTTTTTTTATAAACACAAAAGACACACATACACACACAGATATACTGTGACAAGATCCTTAGGCCCTCATGCCATTCATTTAAAGTCATGTGAAATACATGGTTCAGTGCCGAATAAATGTCTTTTTTCAAAATAAAACGACACATTTTAAAGTGGTCTTCTATTGTGAGCAGCCCAGGACACACCTGTGCAGTAATCATGCTGTGTAATCAGCATCTTGATGTGCCACACCTGTGGATGGTCTTGACAGAGGAGAGCTGTTCACTAGATCAGATTTAAACACATTTGAGAGGAAGAAATCTCTTGTGTTGCTTAGAAAAATCAGAGAACTTTCATTTCAACTCATGAAAAATGGAAGCAAAAACAAAAGTGTTGCATTTATATTTTTGTGTGACAACTGTGGGGTCGCCTTATATTGTGCTTCAGGGATCTTGGAGGCAGAGTGAGCAGCAGGCTCGTCAGAGGAGATGAGGCACACCTGTGCAGCCTGGCTCACCTGTACTTAAGAGAGCAGCCGGGCTGTGCTCTGTTTCGCACTCCCCCCATGCCACAGCCTGTGAAAACAGCTCCAGCTCACCGCATTGCCCTTATTTTTCAATTATATTACTTTTTCCATATATGCTTCTTTAAGATGCTGACACTACTGATATTACTGATTTTTATTGTTTTGTTGTGTTAACCTGCTGCTTTGCTAAATAAAACCCTTGAATGGTGACATTTGCATGAGCTTACGCTTTTGTAGCAAGAAGGAGCCAACTTGAAACAATATTTAAACTTAAATCAAAGACAATGTTTTGATGAAGTGTCAATGAATGTCCACATTTGTCTAAGACAGGTCATTCTTAATGGCTGCTGATCAGGGAGGACAGATTAATTGCCCTTGATGATTAGATCTAATCAAACACCCTCCTGCAAACTTTACCAACTCAAGTTGCTAAACTTATGTGAGGACACCAGCCCTCTGTTTGCTGTTGCTGTCACAGTAACCAGGGCATTGGGTGAATCATGTCCCCTCCCATCTCAGTCAGCAAGAGCGAGCCAGTGTAAAAAAAAAAAAGAGGGGATGTATTGTATGTAGAAGTAGCAGCATTTGCACTGTGCATTGTTAGGCCAGGGCAATACAACTGTTTCTTACATTAATATTTACAGTATTAGTCTCTAAACATGGTTTTTATTTTGAGGAAAGGGGAGTAAGGAGTATTGAGGTTAAGAGTTCCACTTAGCTTTTCTACGAAAACAAACCCAAAACAGCTGAGTGGCGCTCAGCGTGCAGCAGAGGCAGGTACAATAAGCCAGTGTGAGTTTCACAGACAGTTTTTGATGTAAGGAAATGAGCTCAGTAGGTCCATCCTGTCTGAAACGAGCAACAGGCCAGTCCAGCTCTCCTGTACCTCATCATCCTCAAGACTTCAAGGATGAGTTAAAGAAAGTCAAAGTTTAATTTTGACAAACACTCAAGCTGGACACCATATAAAGAATGCAGCTTATTTGCTTGCATGATCCTTCGAGTGTCTCCAAAGCCACATATTCTGACACTAAATGAATGTTGTTTTTTTTTTTTTGTTTTTTTTTCTTCCACAAAACCCCAGATTGCATCCAGTGACAATGTGCCTTCATACAAGAACATTTTCAAATTCTTATCCTAAACCTCTTAATTTTTCTGTGAGATTTGTTCATGTGATTGCCCGACTCGGATTCAACAAACGCAAACGTGTTGCAAATTACTAGTTTTCTGCCTGACTGATGCCACCTGTTCATGAGGAGCTGTCTAGTCAAGACATTTGGTCATTAGCATAATTGAAGCCCCTGAAATTCCCATATAGGTCTACCTGATGTGCTGCATCTGTGGGTGAGTTTCATTGACATGATTCTCCAAAGAGTATTAAAAAGACATTCACACTGCAGATCTTCTAGTCCTGTTTTTTGAAATTGAGAGACAAACCCATAAGCGGTTTAGCTGGATATTGGCTGCCAGGATGTGATAGCTATTTATATGCATTGTTGTTCCCATCTACCCAAGCAGCTTCTGCTGAGATTATATGTACCATACCTTTTTTTTTTTTTTTTTAATATGGTGGATGTTTGTATTAAATGTCCTGGGTTGGATTGTTCTGACTTGGCTAGATATGCAGTGAAGACCTTCAACATCAGGGCCTCTCAACCTTGTTGCCAGCTTGTGGCTTCCTGTGTTCTGGCCTAGAGAAAGGGTAACCTTAACCTTGCATTACAAATTCAGCTTTGGTGAAAGCTGAATACAGGTTCTTCTTTTAAAAAAAAAAAAAAAAAAAAAACCCAAATAAAGCACAAAGGCCAACACAAGTAAAAGTTAATCTTGAACTTGTCAGCTGTGGTCAGTGGACACAGTTCCAACATCAACACCACATGTTGCATCAGTCCGTCCTGTGCCATCCTTCGTCGTCCTTGAAGCCTGGGAGTCGGTGTTGACCTCAGAAATATGGTATCTGAATTGGTGTTTCAATGCTCGGTTAATTTTGTTATCACAAAGTAAAGGGTGCAAAAGAAAAAAACTGCAATTCTTTGCCAAGAGTTGCATGATGAGATTTACAGCATCTAGCTGTAAAAAGAAAAGCTGGAGTGAGCAACTAGTTCGCTTAGCATAAAGACTAGAAGCAGAGGGAAACATCTAGCCTTTCAAAAGGTTAAGTCTATCCATACAAGCACTGAAAAGTTCAGCAATTAAGAAGTTATATCTTGTCTAAAAATTGACATTTAGGAAAATGTTTAGTTGTTACGCTAAGCTAACGCATGCAATGGACAGATATGAGAGTGGCATCAATCTTATCTAATTCTTGGCAAGAAAGCCGGACTGTTTAACTTTTCCTATGACAGCACTGAGCAGTGTCTTACTGGTAAGGCCATTTGATGTCAGTAGCCAGACCAGTCATGATTTCTTTGGATCGAGGTTCATTCTCTCATCGGGCCAACTGTTCTGCCAATGCTGGAGGTTTGGCATGAGCCACAGCAGGAGGAGATACTCTTGTTTGACATCTTTCCTATGTCCTCCAACTCATAGTAGTGGAAATAAACCTCGCCAGCCTCTAAGGTCCCTTTTTTTTGTTTGTTTCTTGTTGGAAGTTTCAACGGCCTTTTCTGTTTGTAGCTTTACTGATACTAAATCTGACATAGGAAAAATTCAAAGCAAAGTACATTGGAACAAACCAGGTTCAACTTGCAGTTCGAGGCTTTGTGCACCACAGCCCTCTCAGTACAAGCTATCCTGATGATGTGTTCTAGGAAGGTGGAAAATTTTCCCCATCACAAATGTTGATGGCAACTAATAAAAGGAAAAAAATTACTTTCAATTTAAACAATTCTATTTTAGAAGCAATAAAATGCAGTTGCCTGTGAAATGTTTATTTCTGTTGAAGCACTGTGTAAAATGTTTTATACTGTATGTGCTACACTTAAGATAGGTTAAATATTGCAGTTGAGGATTTGTCAGTTAATTTACTGGCATTGAAAACACAAACTAATGCAGTCATGCAATTTATGTTTATTTTGAACAGTTTATGGGATTCAACAGACTGTTCTTCGGCCTTGCATCACTTCAACAAACATTACCAAAGAAAATAATACCAATAAATAATACCATGGCCAACCATTTGGCAAATAACCAGCATTCTTAAACCAGGTGCATTGCGTCTGCCAAACGTGACCTCAACATTTTACAGGCTAGTGATTCTGCAGCTGGAGCGCCATGATGCTAGATTAAACTATTAACACTTCTCCACCAAAGAAGTTGCTCACATCAGTGAAATGAATTCAGACACAGTGGGGACACTTATATGATGCAGAAAAACAGAAAAAGGTAAAACTCCTAAATCATCATGAACATATTATAAGTCATGGACAACCCGTTTCATTTTAAAATAGAAATGCAACATTTTTATTTTTGCTCCATTTCTAAACGCCAATCTGTTAGTGAGCACTCATCCTTTGTCAAGCACATCCATCCACCTGCCAGGTGTGGCATATCAAGATCCTGATTGCACAGGTGGGCCCCAAGCTTGTCACAATAAAAGGCCATGCTTTGTTCAGTGTAAGTCAACAGTATATTTAATGCTTGTGGAATTAAAAAATGACCAATATTGCAGTGTTGCTATGATAATGCAAGAAAAGGAAAACACCAATCTTTTAAGACCAGCTACCTCAACTAAAAGAAATCCATGAAAAGACCATCACTCACTCACTCACTCACTCACTCACTCACTCACTCACTCACTCACTCACTCACTCACTCACACACACACTTCACTTTTTATACATCTGTGCCAGCAACAGCCAGAGCCGGAGGCATATTGTTTTTGGGTTGTCCCTCCGTACGTCCCCTTATCCTGAATACAAACATTCAACAAAACTCATGGAGGAACTGATTAGATTTTGGTGGTCAAAAGTCAAGGTCACAGTGATCTTACATTCTTGTGAATGCAAAGTTATCAGGAACACCCAGATGGGATTTCATTACGTCTGGCACTGTGACTTCACAACACACGTTTTTGGCCATAACTCACAGATTCATTCACCAATTGTGACAAAATTTAACTCAAATGTCTATAAGGATAAAACTGAAGTGATGACATTTTATATCCAAAAATACTTCTGACGATTACTCAGTGCTATACCTCAGGAAGGGGGAGATCGTGACCGTATTTCCTGCAGCTTGGCTTGTTGGTGGAGGGATACAAATGCGAGGCGGTCATTCTAGTTTTTAAAAAGTGACAAATTTAAACAGCGGGGCACTGGACTTATCAACGAACATTACTCAAACAGGAGTAATTGCTCTATTTGTTGAGGTCAACTGTGAATTAATACACATGTGGTGCTCAAGTAACTATTCAAACCACAGTGACCATGTTTTTATAATGAAGGAACATGTCACACAACAGCAGTGTGGTTCAGTGCTGTGTCTTTTTAATGGTTTGAACAGCTCTGTGGCCCAGGGGAACACGTATTATTATCAGGCTTTACACACACACAACACTTGTTAGCGGGATCAGTTCATTGTTAGATTTGTTGTCAGTAAGAAAAAAAAAAAACACTTATCCTTTAAAAGCCTTCCACTGATTGTCTTTAGGATCCCATGTTATCCTGTCTGTCTCATCTCTCCTCTGACATTATGAAACGAGGGATTTTCCTCCCAGACAATCGTGCGCTAAAGAGAACAGATGTCACAATGAATAAATCTGTGCTACCTCACATAGTTTGGAATATCTCTTGCAGTAATTGCTGTTCTCCAGCAATGGTTTAGGTGGTCTTCAGAGGAGAGTCTCCCTAACACAGCCTGAGTACTTCCACATGCTGAAATCTTAGCTAATGGTTTGGCACATGGCTTTTAATGAGAGCCCGAGACTTGGCAATCTCGTCGCGGGTTCTTTTCTACGAAGCCACATCAATAGCAGGACACGAGGCTTGTCATTAAATTGATCTGATTAAGTTTGGAGAAATTACAATATGCAGAGTAGGCCTGTGATTTCTCTGCACCATGGTCACCGAGTCCAGACAGCAGTGGGAGCTGTGCAGCGAGGCATGCCTGCTGACTGGGCCTTTATCCACACTGACACTGCAAATTACTGTAGCGCTCGTACCTTTTCCAAATGTTTGGAGGAGCTCATGGCCAGTGGAATGCTTCTGCATTTCATCCCCATAAAGCTTCAGCTTCTCCTGCCTCGGTCCAGCTGGAAGGTAAAAGTGGACCGAATATACTGCAAATGGTTGTCTAACCGCAGTGAAACCACTTGAATAGTTCCCAAAGTATACAACTTCACTCATGTGGCGCTCAGGCCCAGGCGATCCCGACTCTGCTGAGGCTGAGTCATTTCAAACCCCAGGGTGGTGGCGTAAGTAGAACAGAAGAAATATTGATTTCTAATTATATTCATCAGGGAAGAAGAGACCACAAAGGACGGACTGATTACACACTAACATTATTCTGCTTGAGTGTTTTCCAAGCTCTCAGTGGATTGTTTTAAAAACTACTTTAGAGGAGTAAGATAAATGGAAGAGGTAGAAAACTTGAAATAGGATACAGGTACAGTCTTTTTTTTTTTTTTTTTTTTTTTTTTTTTTTTTACAAATGAATAACTTTAGAGATTTAAACCACGCTCCAGATAAAGAGGTTTAGGGGTAACAAAAATGTGACACCAACATCTGGTTAGAGGCATTAAAGCCTGTATCCAAAGTAAAATAAGACTTTGGCATCTAAAGTTCACTCATTAACACGTGTCTCTTTGGATAGAGCCGGTGTGGCTGTTTCGTTCAATCTGTATGTGAAGCTAAGATAAATACCTGCTGGCTCTAGCTCCATATTTAGTGGACAGATGAGATGAGAGTGGCATCAATCAAAAAAGAAATTGTAAAATGTAAGGACACTTGTCACCGTTTAATGCACATTTAAATTTGCACTTTGGTGCCATTTCAGCTGCAGTTTCATGTCTGTAGCTGTGGCGTGTTTCCTGTCATCCTACTTCAGGCAGGAGTTTTAGTTGGTTTCCACAGTGAGACGCCAACAAATGGCAGAGAATGACTCAGTGAAATGTTTATTATTGTGTCGTGCGTCCAGCTATGTCAAACCTGCATGGGTTTACAAGAAATCATGAACTCTTTTAGGCCAGAACCAAAGTGCTGCATAAACATCTTCATATGATAAACCATAACAACTATCACGATCAAATTTTCTAAACCTAAACATTTACTGTACTGATGAAATGAAAGTATATACTTAGAAGCCTGTAAAAGATGGCAATAGTAATTTAGACTGACGCCAACTTTAACATCAAAATTTCAATCTGTTTTTTTATTTTTTAGAAGAAAAATGAAATTCCTCTTCATCTCCGCTCCTCTTCAGCCAGAATATGTATCATGATGTTACTAATTATCAGTTGAATTTGATGAGGCGTTTTGTTGATGAAGTGAATCCTTGAAGTCATATAAACATGAAATATTTCATGGAGTCATTTCATGGAAAATTAACTCTAAAGTCGTGACAATTTCTTCAGTACACAAGAAAATGGAACCGACTTTCCACAAATCTGCTTCCAGTCAGTTTTTCCATTTACAGAGTAGGAACACCTTCTTTCAACAAATTTTTTTTTTTTTTTCCATCAAACTTGAATAAAAGCTTAATTCTAATAAGTTAATTGTGCAAGAAATGATTCCTGTAGATACACAGCATATCCACCTTCTCAAACACTGAGTTAATAAAACTTTGCCCATTGAGAACTGTGTGATTCACGTCACACAATCACTGACGTGAATGAGGGAAAAGAGAGGAATTATGAACAAAGCTTAGTCACAGTTTTCCCCAAAGTGAATCTGCAGACAGTTCTGTCCTATGTGCCATCTGGACTTTAAAGACACCAGCCCATTATGACGTGCCAGCTTAATATTTCCCTAGTCTACCTACTGTGTGAAACACACACACACAATGATCCATCCAGCAGAATTAAATACTCATTGATAAAAATGTGTTGAGGCTTGGTTTTGTAACACTGTAGGTGCGACTCCTTGTAACTTCTCTGATCAGCATCTGACATCATGTTACACACCAGATGTCTGCACTTAAGTTTTGTGGAGTTTACTCCAAAACAAAAGGCTGCTGTTAGTTTACGAAGAGGAGTAGCCAAAGTTACAGTTACATGGACTCCATGTGGTCTCAGGACCACCTGGTTGGGCCTTAGGGATCTGGCAGATCAGGGATTTATACGAAGGTAAATAAGTTACAAAACGCCAGGGCTTGTAGACTTGATGTGAGAGCTTGTAGAATAAAAGTCTGAACTCGTACGTTTTTTAAATTTTCACTTGTATAATATAGTGACACATGACACACGTGAGGAACTTTTACATAAACACAACTTGATTGGCTGGCACCTGCACTGCCGGTTTTTGAAAAGTTAAACTTTTCTCAACTTATACTGCAAACAATGCCAGCAAAACAAAGCAGCGGAATCACCATGCAGTTTGATAACACTTGACACCCCCATTCAAAGTGAATGAGAAGCATCTTGATCTTTTCAGATGTGACATAATGTAATTTTATAATAGAGGCCTCATGTAGCCACTGTACCGTCCACTGACTGACTTGTATTTTATCAGGGTGATCCTGGAGTGGAGTATATTGATGTGACAGTGTTAAACTCCCTGTATTTGCATGTTTTCATGTACATATAATTAAGTTTGTGTGTGTGCATATATATTATTTTGTTTCCTTTTCTGTTTCTCCGTCAGTGATGCGCTCTTATCTACTGGTTTGAAAGGTGCTGTGTAAATAAAGATTTACTCACATTTGCTTGAAACAGAATCGAGCGATCATGGCTGTGAAGTGTTCACAACATCACAACAGGCACCAGCAGCTTCTGTGATGTCCTGCATCAGCTACAACAGACTTGGGAGAGCAGTGGTCTTGTACCCAGTGACCCTAACTCCAGTATCCAGATTCCTGAAATCAAATGCCCACTGAGCTCAGTGGAATTTGCTGGACTGAATGCCGCTGTGGACCAACAAGTCTTGTTGCTTATGTTTATTTAGCTGTAATCTAATACATGCAGAGTAAAAGAGTAGATTTTTTCAATCTGTACACTTGTGAATATATTTTCTGTAACTTCATTTCTTTTAGAAAGCTGCTGTGTGAATATTTTAAATTTCATCACACAAGTTTGAATTTTTTCTAAAGGTTTATAAAATGTTTGTTTTACACACACACACACACACACACAAACCTAGTGTTTGAGTTAAGTGGTGCATTTTACTTTCTGGGGTGGACTTGGGTAAACTGAGCAACAATGGCCATTATGGCTGAACAGGCAGTAGCGTCACTGGCCACATCTGTCCCATGTTAAACGGACTCCGCGGCCAGTATAGCTGTCAGTGGTCCATGACATCCACACCTCCTGCAGGACACCACACGCTTAAGCAGTCACACGTGTTTGTAGTTTTTGTTTGCACCACAGAGGCAACTTTTCCTTTCTTCTGACATTGTGCTCTCGCAAATAAGTGGGAAAAACAACCTGTTGGCAGCTTTTACGCAGTGTGCATCTTACAAATAATATATGGTTCAATTTTCTGGAGATGGAGATCGTCTCCCACGTGGAAAAATTACATAACAACCAGGGGCATCAACTCAAGATATGACGACGTCTCTTAATCTAATGCAATTTTCGAGCTGCGGTTTCAAATCCACTTATTTTATGGGACAAATGGAACAGAAACTGATAACTGATCCGATTTAACATCAAACATGTGTGGGTATTAAATAAAACAAAATTGATATTTTAAACCTGATTTTATGAGGGAGGAAACATGTGTTCCCAACATGTTACCCCATTTTTCATGAACTGAAGTCGACATAAATGCCACTACACTCTTCAAAGGCAGTTTAACGGAGAACATAACTGGGAACATACAGAAAAAACTATCAGTTGACATTAACTGTGGAGACTATGAAGGAAGCTGGTGCCTGTGCTGTGAATCTACAGGGATCCCCCATTAAAAGAAAAGTATTTAAGACTCTGGAAGAAAATTGACAACATCCTCCACTACTGTAAGCAGCAGAATAAAATCTGAGGAGACTGAATCTGATAAAATACACTGTCAGTTTATTAGTAAAGTAATAATTCAAATCACTGAGGGTAGGCTAAGCAACACACACACTTTGTATAACACAAAGCAGTTCAACAGCACCACAAACTACAGCCTCCAACATGATCACTGAATCAAAACCTCCTTAACACAGTTACAACAAAAACTGAACGTTGAAAACCTTCATGAAGGAGGAACTGCTGTGTTCCACTGTATTAGCTTCAGCACGTGTTGCACTACTGAGTATTTGAACCAGCATTGTGCAAATACCCAGTGAAATCAAACATGAAAAGTTGTGACCACTTCTGTCAGTCGATGCAACAAAAACCAGAGCCTGTCTACATAAAACATCCTTGAATTTTCACAACTGGTCTGAGGCCAGTTTTAGCTCAGGAGGCCCAGTAAAGGTGGGTAAACTCTGACCCCTGCTGATCACAAAGAAAACAACCACCAGTGGAGGAAAAAAAAAAAGAATTACTTAAATGCTTAAATGACCCTGTTGGATAGTAAATTGCATTACTGTCATGCATACAATGGCATTAAGACATAAATAAATGGATCAGAGGCTGGGAGCTGAATTCAATAGGTTTACCCTCAACCAAATATCCATAGTCATTCCTAATCACCTCGTGGTAGATTGGTGTCTGCCGACAGAAATACAGAAACCTGTTAATTCAGGCTCACAGCTGGGGGACATTTTATGCTGAAAGACAAACTGTTCTGTGTTTTTGAATAAAACCGCAGGTTGTCATGTCGTGTTCAGTCTGGGCCAGCAGGTGGCAGCAGCTGCAGGTCCTGACCGGCTCAGTCGGTTCACACATTTTTTTTTTTTAAACATTTCCTGTCTAGTGTCTCTGTCATCATTCTCACCCGACCTCATCTGTGCATCTATGTTGACAAGACACTGTAGGAATGAGATCTCCACCACCTGTTCTATCATCACATGATGCTGAAGCTGTAATCCATACATTTGTATCGTCCACGCATGATCATTGTAATACTCTTCCTTGTCCTACAACAAAACATCCCTTTTTTAAAGTTTGTTTTTAACATGATTTGTTTTTTTATTCTTTTTAATCTAGTATTTAAACATCTTTCTGACATTGGTGTTTTCTAATATGGTTTTTGTTTTATTTAAAATTTATTATTTTATTAGCTTGATGTATGTTTCTACCGAGTTTTCTCTTTAATCATTAAATGTATTGGGAACATGTTGAATGGTGATCCTGCACATTAAATGAAAGTGATTGTTTGATTTAATGAGAACAAAATCACATAAAAATCCTGGACACATGCATTTTGAATTATTGATTAATCTGCCAGTTTGTTTCTCAATTAATCATTTGATTTATACAGCATCCGAAAAACTGAACTAGAATTAACACGTTATGGTCATGGCCTCTGCCAAACAGTACAGGGTTGATTAGTGTGTGAATTCTTGAATTAAGAGTGTTCAAAAGGTCAAGATCACTGTGACCTCCCAAAACACAAAGTTCATCTTTGAGTACAAGTGAATGTTTGTGCCAAATTTACAGTTCTTCTCTCAAGGTGGCCTTGAGGTATCCTTTTCATAAGGCCAAAAACATGCTGTAAGGATAGGGTCAGTAATCCTGACCTTTTGACCTTTAGCCCCCAAATCTGATCAGGTCATCTTTGAGTCCTGGTGAATACTTGCGCCAAATTTGAAGAAATTCCTTCAAAACATTACTTAGCTCATGTTCACAAGAATGGGGCGGAAAGACAATAAGGTCATTATTAAGGGTTTTTAATAAGTGTCTTGTTTTAAGTCTCTTAGTGGTCATTCTGCATCACACAGATATGTGTGGAGGATGTTAGAGGAACAGGGGCCGTAAATTCATAACATAACAATCTTTGCAAATACTTCCAATACAATAATTCAAACCAAGAAGTTTGTCCATTCTCCTCAGTATCTTTTTTTTTATTTCTGAGACATTGTGAGAGTGATGGAGCTCTGACGAGGGGAGAGCGAAGAGAGAGGCCTGTGGGGGATTCAATTCCCTGGGCAGCATGGGGGTAAAAACGCTCCGACGGGTAGGGGGTCTTAACCACTGTAACATCACTGAGTATGACTCATCTATTCAAAGAAAATAATGTGTCAAAATTGTTCAAACACATCACACAGTTTCACAAGGGAAGGAAAACCCAGAGAACGAGACTCTACTGTCACATTCCTGCTAGAGTGCAGCTCCGGCCGCAGGAGTCCAAGAGAGTAGTTAACAGCTTGCCTGTTCACCGTGATTACACATGTGGGCACCTTGTAAATGAACATTAAAAGGCGTTATAATATACAGGCTTATATGTAGATTGTTAATACAGACACATATGGGCTCAGTTCAGGTATCCAGGGAAAGGAATTGGTGCCAAAGCTACCTATTAGATTCAAGTGTTTGATATTAATGATCTTTCTGTGTGAACAGTTACATATTGCAGGTGTTTGTTTCTCAGACTCCCTCTCGGCTACTTGACAAGCCAGATCTGTCCTGCCTCTTAAGTGCGTCCCTTTTGCAAATGAAATCAGAAAATGGAGCCACTTGTCACTGGTGAAACTCGTCTCTGCACTCTATTAGCAACTTGCCAAAAACAATCTGTCACTTCCCTCGCAGCAGTCACAACAACGGGAACAAGGAGAATTATTATCTGCTACCTGCCTGTCACAAACAACAAACGCTGAAGAGGAAATTTTTAATATTTCCAAGTTTAGCATAATAGAATGTCACAGCTCTCCAGTTTACAAGATGTCTCTAAATCATTTATGGAAATAGGCTGCATTGCATTACAATAGTTAAGATTAAATAATTTGTAAAGATGGGTGTTTTATGCTGCAGCAGTTATGTGCAGCATATTTTTGTGGATTCAGACTTTCTCTCTGTTCCAGGTGTTTCATGCCTCTGTGTCTTTTTTGTTCTGAGGCAGACAGGTGAAGCAAAAGAGATGGAAGATGCAAGATATAGGCAGGGTCCCGCAAAACTGGCTTTGTGCCCTTTTTTTGCTCGGTGTATTCTTCTTTCTCAGTTTTATCATGAGCGATTCATTTTTGATTGTAGTTTTGAAGAAACTCCTCAGAATCCCATAGTGCACAGAAAGAAACTGAGAGGAAGTAAATGGAAAAGGGGGAAAGCAATTATAGGATTCAGTGCCTGGTGATGATCGAGATCAACAACTTGACTTTCGCAATGTTCTCTGACTGTGCACCACACAAAGGCGTCTTACAGAGCCAGCGCACAACAGCTACATAAGATTTGGTATTCTCTGATGTTTTGATGAACCGAACTGAACAAACATAAGAATGTGGATAAGGACTTTTCAACGTCTAAAGAAGCTCAAACGTTGACCAGGTTGTTCCCCAGCTGCAGATATGAGACTGACTGCAGTAAAAAGGAAAGAGTTGGTGACTGAGACTAACGTCCACACTCCTTTTTTTGATGCAGGTTAATTGATTTTATATGGAACAGCCGCAATCTGTACTGAAGTGAAAGTGATAATAATGCTAGCTTATAATAGAATCACCAATAAGATGGCCACAAAATAAAGATAATAAGAATATTTTACCTATCTATTGTTTGTCTTTCGTTTTAACTTGCGTTGCTGTGACAACTGTGTTGATGTTCTGTGTTGGTGCAGTTTAGTTTATTTACAGTTAAAAACACACACATAAGTTATAGTATGACAGTAGCAGAAATAAAATAAAAAGATAAACCGCAGACAATAAAACAATTTTTACCAGTAACCGGCACTAAAAGTTGTGTAACCTGTAGGATATATGAGAGTCAGGATATCTGCAAGCTAATAAGCTAACTATGGATTCATTTAGTTAACTGGGAGCTACATATTTTAGCCTGTATTTGTTCACATTTTTGCAATTTTTTTTCTGATGTACGGAGATAGGCTGCAAATATGGAAATGAAAAGTAATTGGCATTCTTATTCATTTTCTATCTGTAATGTCTTGTATCATCAAATGTTTGATATTTGACAAGGAGAGCTAACAAAGACGCATCAGTAATAAACGGTCTCATCTTTGATTTCTGCATGTGTCCAGTGTTGCAAAAGGAATCAAAACAGATCGAAAATCTAGCCAGTGGTCTTGCACAACAAAATAAGAGTTAAAGTGGTTGCTAAGCAACAGATATCACTCTGGCCTTCCTCCAGCAGCAGATGCTTTTTGGAGAATGTTTTTCAACCCATCACAAAAAAAAATCACAAGTTGACATGACTTCGTTCAGCTCTCTTCAGTCAACAGAAATACGACTCTTCACTGGTTCCTGTGAGACACTTGCCATATAATTTGGGAAGTCAGCAGATATTCCATCCAGTTCCATGTCCAACATCCAGATGCTGTTTTAAAAGTCCAAACAGATGGGGAGGGGGTTTTCATCATCAGAGCAAGATATTTGGAGCCTAAACTGTCATTTTACTCTTATTTGCCAAAAATTCATTTCTAATCCATTTCTCCAACTTTAGCTGTGCATGAATTCCACCAGACTTATTTTTCTGCATCTGCTGGTGGTTTAATCTTCTATTCACAGAAATAATCAGCCACTAATCTTCAGTACTTCTGCTGTCCATGTGATGGCGCCATTGATTCACATTAGACATGTCCTTGCAGCCGGAGCCTCTCTCACCCACGTGAACCTCTTTGCAGCACACATGAAAAAATAACTCTCTTTACATCAGTATGATAATGATGGGAGTTTCTAAATACGGGCTTCAATATGTACCCTCACACTGTGGCATGAGGCACTTAGGCTAGTTGATCCTTTGATGTCCCAGAAATAGGCTTGGAAGCAGGTATCATTAGGGTTTTTAGAGAGGGAGCGAGAGAGTAGCTTCTCCATCAAAGCATGCGCGCTCCCCTTTGTAATGGAAACACCGGATGAGAGCTGCGCTGAAGGAGTCTAGCCACGAGTTTCCGTGTTTGAAAGGCAAATACAAAACACGCCATACAGTGCACACAATCTTTTCACATGTTGGCTGTTGAGTGTTTGAAGCAGAAGTGAAATGACTGATTTTAAAATGTATTGGGGGGGAAAAAAAAAAAAAGTTATATGTTGCACTTTGTCATAATGAACCAATGAGGAACACATGAATTTTCTGTTTAGTAGATGACGACTACTGTATGATAATTTTATGTGCCGTGTGAATCCATATTGGTCACATGTGTTTCGAAAGGCAAAATCAATATATTTATATTATCAGCCTATAGCGGTGTTTTAGTTTTGATATTGTCGCCTACATTTTACCCATAGTTCTAGGCAGCCACAGGTTTCAATTAGTCTAAAAAAGAATAATCCATCACGCAATTAAATCTGCATTCAATGTCATCACGGTTCCATGGCCATTAACTTACTTACCTTGCCTTGGTTTGCTTTAAAAAGTAGCATTAATATAGTTTTCATTGTACACTAATTGTTACTCCTCTTGAGATTAGAGCTGAAACAATTAGTCAAGCTACTGATTAGTCAAACTCCAGATATGAAACATGGAAAAATGTAGCAATAGTTTTGAACAGAACCTGTAATTGTTAGTTGTTTTGGGGTTTTTGGGGTTTTTTTTATAACCCTAAATTGAGAAATATACAGTGGTCCCAGCTGCTTTTCTGTCTTTATCATTTCCAATTGAATGTCTTGGTCTGTCAAAAGACATTTGCAACCCCTGTCTCCTAGAAATTGCATTTATACTACATTTATTACCAGGTTGGAAAAGCCAGATATTTTTTAATAAGGAAACATTTCTGAACATATGGCATGTCGTAAAATGTCTACAACTTTCTTTAACTTTTTTTTTTTTTTTTATGGTTATCTTTTGGCCCTCAGAGCAGTTTCGTAAGATTAAGGAAAGGTTGTCTTCTGGCTTATTACAGAAAAAGTCCAAAAAGTCTTAAAGCACGAGACATGATGAAGTTGTCATTTTTACTATCAGTATATTTATCTGAAATCCACATCTTTCCCAAACCTTAACCGAAGTGATTTTGGTGCACTGGTCTCTGGTGTCAAATCCCTGCACTTCACCCACAATCCACCTCAACCACCTCCGTACAGCTAACACGTGACACTAAATATTGTCCCAGTCTTGAAGTTATTTCATAGACAAATAACCAGCTAATCAGATGGAATAATAGATTCAATAGAGTAATGAAAACAACAGTTAGTTGCAGCCCTGTTTTAGGCCGCCCAGATGTGATGGTGAACCACATCATTGGCGATCATTTTTAAACACGTTCATCTGAGGGAGAACCGAACTGACTGAAAGGTTTAGATCAGTCTAGATTTATGGCATGGATTCAGGAGGTGGAGCGGGTGTCCACTAATCAGACGGTCAGTGGTTCGATCTCCGGCTCCTTCAGTCTGTATGTTGAAGTGTCCTTGAACCCTAAATTGCCCCTTATGGCTGTTCCATCAGTAAATGAGTGTGTGTGTGGGTGTTATGTATATATGTGTGGGTGAATGTGACAACTATTTTAAAGCAGTTTGAGTGGTTGATGAGACTAGAAAAGTGATATAAGTGCCATTTTCATCGATTACCTAATACTTACTACAAATATGAGGGAATATATTACATTACACAAAATTAATGCAGACTTCATCTCCACTGTGATGGATTATACAGACCTTTACCCAATAGTATGTACAGTACTATACATATGTTAATGCATCAGTAAGAGTCTTTGTTGTTTAAGTGCTAACCTAAATCTGTTTTCTGAGTAATTGAATAAAACAATCAGCCAATCAGAAGAGAGGTTCAGAGCCAGAGTGTGACTTACCTGTTGTTACTAGAGCTCGAGAGAAACGTGAGAAAGGAGGTGTAAAACTACATTGAGATGGTTTTTTTGGTTCTTGAAACTACAAATATATCTTCTTATGGATCAATACTTCAAATAAAACACTGGAAAGTGGAAAATTTGGGACCTTTTTTTTTTTTTTTTTTTTTTTAATAAAATACCTCTCCACCATTGTCTCACTCCATCTGTATTTTCTGTTTGGACATCCAGACTGTGATTCCTTTTACCTCAACAGGTTTCACCACTTTCCTGGATTTCAGTAAACAGGATTTCTTAATTAACATGTGAACAACAGAAGTGATCCGTAAGGGTGTGTTTATTATACATGGTAAGAAAATATAATGAAGTAATTAAAGAAAAGTAATTTGCTAGTCTGTCGGCATAAATGGAAGATAATGTTTCCGAAGACAATTAGATGAATAAAATTTGTCATTAAAATGTTTATAAATGACTTCCTCTGTTCGACTGAGGTGGATATTACAACGCTGTGTTCATTTTTCTGAATGTAGCATAAGGTGAGCTCGCACCTTGCATGTATTCATATGGATTTTGTACCCAGTCAAGTCCTGCATAAGCTGCCCCAGCAACATTTTCAAGATCCAGCTGCCCTTAGATAACACTAGATAAAAAAAACTATGACAAGGCAAAGTCTGCAGAGTTGTCTGTGCCTTTGTGGGCTGGCCTAATTAGGCTTATAAATCTGGCCAAAATCTATGCAGTAGCTGCTTGTTCCTCTCCAGACTGTGACTTGACATATTCCAGGTTTTACCCCCCAAATCACCAGGGGCATCTCTTGGAGAACATAATCCTTAATGCTCCAATTCATCAAGTCCCAGCACTGTAACAACGACACAATGGAGAGAGGGGGGGAAAAAAAATAAATGAATAAAATGCAGCGGAGAGAGTGAAAACTTTCAGGTTGTTAAAACTCTGAGCTTATCCATTTGGCATCAAGGCCCTTTCTGCTCTGCACTCACATTAGTCCAATCCCTTATCGCTCTCACGGTCCAGACACACTCAGATCTGGGCAGCGGTGGGAACATTGAGTTTTATATAAATCAATACTATGTCCCCAACACTTTGCTGCTCCCAGCACCCCAGGGAAGATTATAAAACGCTTGGCCAGATCATCTCTCCCCCATCATTTCTCTGAGGTAGAAACTAAGAGTTGAATTGAAGAATGTTTTTTTTTTTCTGGGGGGGGGGGTGACTCAGAGACAAACACTGTAGTGCCCTGTCAGCTCTGTTGTCGTTACAGTCAATCCTCAACTCCTGGACACATTGCTATGAGTGAATGTTGCTTCTGAAGTCATGAAATTGTTGCCTTTGAACTAAATGCAATCTTCTCCCCACAGTCCTGCAGTCAGACCAGTTAGAGGCAGCTCCCACTGTAATGTCGATGAATAAGCCAACACGGTGTTATTGAAATCTTAGGTGAAAATGTTATTCACAGAGACTCAAAGCTAACAAGTAGTGAGCTTAGGAAGCCTTTCAATACATCAGGTATTCAGACTTTGGGGAGATGGGAACAGGTTGGATTAGATGGGATAGTCTGTTGCCTAAGCAACTGCTACACTCCACTGTGTTCAAAGAGGCTGCTTTATCTGGTGGGATTACACTGGGCGCAGGTAGGGGAAAAAATGTTTAAAAAAAAATAAATAAAAAAAGGTGTTTGCCTGGAGTCAAACAGTTCAGCGCCGAGGCCAAGAGCTGTGTCACCGCAGGGCTAAATCCTCCGTTGGTTTAAACAACAAAACAAAAGAACAGAATCTGTCAACAAGGTGCGAAAACAAAGTCAACAGAATCAAAGAAAAGGTGACAAGGAGGAAGAAGAAGGAAAGATAAGAAGCGGAAAATGAGGTTGATGTATGCTAAGTCCACTCCAGACAAAAATTATCCTGAAACAGCAGCACTGCGTACCTAAGCCCTCAGGTGAAAAGCAACTGGATTAGTTTTTTTTTTTTTTTTTTTTTTTAACCTGACAAGTGGAAACAGTAAAGCCACGTGGGATGTCACAATCCCCCCCAGAGCTCCACCAGCTTTTTTTTTTTTTTTCCCGGCGAGGTGACACTTGTTAATATTATTTATTTACATCATTTCGCCGCGCGGCGCACCTACATCGCTGCAGCTCTGGCCTGTGTTGTGCTTCTTCTATAATCTCCATAAGGAGATTATTGAAGTTGTGTGATGACAGAAGGATAGAAACAACAACACAAAAACCTTCTATCAGAGAAGACCAAAACAACAACCGTGCTTTCATCTCTAGAGTTCACCGGTGCCTTTGACAGGAGTTTGACTAAAGCTATTCCTACTTTAGCTGCACCCACGCACGCACACACAGGAGCACAGCTTCTGCTAATGTGATGAGGATTTAAAGACTGTATGTATGTATGTAGTGTGTATGCAGATATGTAAACAGGCAGGGTTACAGTGCAGTTAGACAGTATCTTAATGACATTTATTAAAACTTTTTAACGTGTCTATTTGTTTGATCACATTATTTCCAACAGGAGTCACGCGTGTCATCCTTGAAGGCTTTAACCCGACTTATTCATACTTTCATCCATTAGCTATGCTGCTTATCCTTTGAGGGTCATGGAGGGGCTGGAGCCAATCTCAGCTGACATTGTGTGAGAGGCGGGGGGGCGGGGGGGTCACCCTGTACAGGTCACCAGTCTGTCACAGGGCTGACACATACAGACAGTAACATTCACGACGATCTGGTCATAACATCATATGACAATCTTTTTCAGTAGAATCGCAATCCACTATCTGAACAATCTGCATCCTATTTCAGCCTGATCGCTCTGCTCCTGTGAAGAACTGAGAAGTACCTGTGCTGCTACATCAAGGTGGCCGAACCTGCAGAGCAGAACAAGGACTACCGTCGTCAGCTGCAGTTAGCGGGTTAGCTGTTTAGCAGTTAACAGTGCGCTGGTTAGCAGCGTTTCAACTTGAATGATCGGTGCCATCTGTGCAATTTTATCTGAAAAGTAGATTATATGTCCAATGTAAGGAGGTCCATGATACAGGAGCATGAGATTACCCACCATTACTCACCCCTATGGGCAATTTAGAGTCACCTATTAACCTCTGGACTGCCCGCAGAAAATTCAGATTTGTATGAAGAAAAATAACACTCCATCTCGGACTCATAACTCTGACTTACACTTCTCAAGAATATGATTATCTCGGCTTTCAATCTATGGACTAAACATCCTTGAATCTGCTTAGAAATCACTGAAGAAGAAAAAAAAAAAAAAAGACTGTTCTACATCTTCAGAGCTTGACTGAGAATCATCAGGTTTTTAAGTTTCCAGTGACAGTTGTCTGTACATCCATGGGTACATTACAACAGAAACTGCTAATAGCTAATTGTGTATACTTTAAATGGTGCCAACTTGCCTGAATCCATGGCAATGGAAAAAAAAAAGAGCAAAAAAGAATAGGATTCAAAAGGTTAATTGAGGTTTTTAAAGCAAATGAGTGTTAAGGTGCAATGTATAGAGGAGATTGCTTTAATGACGACACTCTGTCATCAGCCCTGACCTTGGAGCAGCCAGAAATCTCTGCAGCGAGGCTTTTAACAAAAACCATGCAGAGCTATAGAGGATTTACCAAGACAGGTAAACAAGAACTTTCTCATTATCCAGACTGAAGTTCAATATTCCTCAGGTGAAAAAAGTAAAACTATAGAGATTTTACATGGAGCTCATTATTTAGATAATTAATTCCAAGATTTCTATTATACTTAAAAAATTGGATAATGGGTCAATTAAGAATTTCTGTTTTGCCAGTCAGCTTGCAGAAGATTGAGAGGTATCTAATACAGTATTTACTCTTTTATTTAACTTAACCTATTTAATACAAATTCTTTCCAAGACCTGAAACATATATATCCAAATCATGTGTCATTAGTAACTCTTATAGTAGTAATCTCTTTTATGCAGTCATCACAATATTCAGATCCCAGCCCAGTAATTAAGATATTTAACACTTTGTCAGTGGCAGTACCCATCATTGCCACTATGTGTTATCACATTCTCATGACTATGACTTCTAGTGCTAATTTTACATATCAAAAAACCTCTTTTAAAAATACATATAGGTACATTTGTAGAGCTGAAGGGGAGAATGTCGAAAGTTGTTCCTGCCATGTTTGCGGTGTTTGCATGGGGTCAGCGTATGCATCTGACAGCCTGGCCGGCAAATGGCTTGTCTCCTGCACATCATCCATATCTGACCCATCGCTATCACAATCACTGAGGAAAGCATCTTTCTCATTTTGAGGGATAACAGCAATGTTGTCTGCGCGGTCACCTAGATCCAACACATCTTGACTCAAAGTGAAACTAGAAGGAAAAAACTGTAGAAAGTTTGGTAGAAGAAGAACTATGTGTGTATCAGTACGTGTCTACCTGGATGCAGTGTTATCCAACCGCTCACATTTGTTGCCATCAATACGTTTACTCATTCTATGATCACACTGAACAAAGTTGAGTAATTGCAAATGCATATATCAAAAGTACACACCTTCAAGATGATGTGTACCAAAAATCTTTGTCCTGTTTTCATGTTAACATACTTTTACTAACCTTATGTTTGGGAGCTTTGCATCATGAGAAGAGACTGGCTGCATCAACCAGGAAGTAAACAGCACAGGTCATGTGAGAATTTTCACTTAACATGTGACAATGCACTTATTGAAATAATGATGGGTCTCAGTTAAATATTTGCTGGACATGCATTGATAGAAAATTCAGAAACATTTTCAGAGCCTTGTAACTGGAAATATCTTTTTCAGTTATGGGATGCGATTTAAATCCCATTGAGGTTAGCGACCTCTTCCAAGGGAGTCCTGACCAAGACAGCAGCACTACAAGTTTCAGACAGCTCTTTTTGTGTTGTTTTACTCATGTACTTGATGTATTGTCCTAAGTTACAAAACTATTGATAATATTAAGAAAGATACAAACCGAGATGATTAGTAAAGGAATAATTTACCATATGAATGAAGGAATTCAAACTGGGAACATTCCTTAATTTACTTTTCCTATTCCAAGTGACGGGAGCAGAAAATATGAAAGCTTTCTTTCCCATCTCTGTCCGTACTCCAGGGACAAACAGCACATACTGTATATGTCTTTTGATCTAGGATTGTGACTGGAGGATGAACTGTTCCAGCAAAGATGTGAG
Source organism: Seriola lalandi dorsalis (assembly GCF_002814215.2). Taxonomy (NCBI): domain Eukaryota; kingdom Metazoa; phylum Chordata; class Actinopteri; order Carangiformes; family Carangidae; genus Seriola; species Seriola lalandi. The sequence continues at coordinate 238,688 of NW_019524822.1, read as the reverse complement.
AATGGCTTTGTGAATAAAAAATATACCAATGACTGAATTGATGCATCAAAAGAGGTGATACACTGCACTACTGTTTATCAGAGTCCAACATGTGAGGACACTGCACCTCATGCAAGAACTTGTGCGCACAAGTGTTTCAAGTCAGATTCACCAACTTATAGTAAACCGCTCCTTTCACACTGATAAATACCACCTGTTCAAGAGGAGTTGCGCATTCATGAGATTTGATCATTAGCATAATCAACACCCCTAAAATTGCCATATGGCCACCTGTTCCGCTTCGTTTGCGGGAAAGCTTCATTCACAAAAATGTCACGCAAGAGGTAAAAAGAATCTCCCAAATCCTGCTGTCAGAAACCAAGCAAACAAAAACAGAAGAAATTAAGCAGAGTCACTGGTGGTATTAGAGCACCCAAAACTATTAGAAAATGTTAATAGTACACCTGTCGAGAGCGTTTCACCAGAGCAGCGCTGTACTGAGGGAAATACAGAGGGAATGGTTTAATGCTACATGAAGTTAGATGCTAAAATTGTCTTTCTAAAGCAAGATTAATATGAGAGGCAGTCACTGAGATATTAGACTAGAGGATATTACAGCCTACAGTTTGGTGATGTTACACTGTCAGGTGTTATAACGGTGGGTGATACTCAACAGTGACTTGCAAAAAAGGGCCTGTGGCAGTAGGACTGAGAGCAACTACTGAAATGCTTAAGCTGTTGTGCCAATAAAATAATGTAAAAATCTAAAAAAAGATGACGGTGATCAGAATATTATTAAATCAATTTCAGTATCATATTTAACGCCAGATTTAGTCAGATTGAGCTGCGACAAATTCTCAAGTCAAACAGGTGTGTTTTCCTTCCGTGAAGAATGGCAGTCCATCATACTTAAGAGAAAATTTGAAGTAATAGAAACTCGGTGAATGTCACAAATACTCTTAACTGGCTTGTATTTGCCACCTAATAACACAGAGAGCAAGTCACTATAATCAAGAAACAACAAATTCGGTTACATGAAAGGTCACTAATCGTTGTCACAGTAGTAATAATAAGGCTGTGGAGCGGTCACGGTTTAGTTAGGTTAAAATAAGTACTTCCTTAAGGTCAGAGGATCTTTGTCATCATGGTTACAAAAAGTGTTGACAACCGTTTTGGAATGGGAAGGAAATGGTGCTTTTCTCTTGCGTTTTGTCAACCCATCCATTTGGTTGAACAGATTTATTCTTTTGGCCTTTTTGATGGGATTTTATGAGCAATTAACGAACTGTGTGTCAGACCAAACCAGAGTTAAGACGTAAGTTTTTAAACCTGCATTAATTAAATCTTTTTAAGTGGGAACCAACAGACGCGACTCTGAGAACCACAGACAGTCAAAACTAGGTTAGTTTTGTTCACTCTAACATATTTGTTGGTTTTGGTCTGTTCCAAACAAAAAACCAAACAAAAAAAACAGAATAACATCAGCCTTTTCCATCAAAAAACTATATTTTCGTCCTTATACAGCACTTACACATTTCTGGTTAGCATTGGTCTAAATTCACTGTCTGCCACTTCTATTCTACACTTGCTGGCATGCGACAGCTTTGTATTTAACTCGTATATGTATTCTTATTTATTTTTGTTTGTCACTTTTACTTAATTTCAGTGTCCTTTTCTCTGATTTATTTCGCTTCTTATTTGCGTTTCGCCGTGCTGCATCTCCAAGTCAAATTCCTGAATACAGATTGAAACTTCTCTTTGAACTTCTGTGACCACAAAACAGCACATGTTGACATTTTAGATCATCTATTCTGAGTTTTAAGTATCCAGTTAAGGCAAAGCACAAATATTTCCTAGAGGTGCGTTCACAGTAAAAGCTTTCCAGCAGCTCATGTTTTTCATCTGTTCTTGCACTCTAGATTAACTGTATGTTGCATTTTTTTAAATTTTTTTTAAACTCCATTTAATGACATAACAGAGAAAATGTGAATCCATGTGAAATAACCATTTAAATATTTTGTGGAATCATGAAATTTGAACTGTCACAGTTTATTTTGGTATACTTATGTTTTTAACACCTAATATAAATCTTAGCTTAGCGCTTTCGTGACTAAATGCCACTGAAAAGCCGTCAGTGTTTTCACGCTGGATGTGAGATTAAGAACAGCTAACTGCAGCCTGGAGCTGTGGTGTGAGATAAATGCTCCTCTACATTTGGTAAACCTTCCACTTCAGGAAGAAGGAAAAAAAGAGTCCTTCTCTGACATTTGGCTCATCAAGCTTCAATTACAAGTCTTAGTTCACTAATCTTATAATGGAAATGGTCACATATGACACTTAACACACATGCAAACGCAAACATGCAACAGCAGCCCGAATAGGAATGCTAAAGCCGAGCTAAATGGATTAGCTTCCTTAGAGGTGATCTCAACACGGAGACTTGTGTGTGTGTGTGTGTGTGTGTGTGTGTGTGTGTGTGTGTGTGTGTGTGTGTGTGTGTGTGTGCCAAAGCTCTACTGCGGGGAGCAGAGACACTGCAAAGAGCTGCTTGACTCCTGCCATGTCTTCACAGCGGAGACTTGGATACTGCAGTAATGAGTGGTGTGTGTTGTGTACACAACTCCGCTGTGATTGGACTCACCAGAGAACAAACAAACCTGTTACGCTACACTTGCATATGTGCGCACACACACATCCGCACACATCCTCAGAGACACAATTATAGACACAGAAATAAAGAAATTAAAGCATCCCTAATGTAAATATGAATACAGTGCACGCTCCATTAGTGTTGTGATAAGGTCTCCGCTGAGTTCAACCCTGCTTGTTGTGTTTGTTTGGTTTTGTTGTGTTGTGATCTGGCTGCAACAGCGGGACCTCCATTTACCCAGGGTTCCCGGCAGGTCAGTGCATTAATGGCAAAATGCAGAGCGCTGTTGGATACGAGGCCAATGGGAATGGCGAGGAGTCATCTCATGTGGCATTCAGTGGTGAATGTGGGAGGACTTCTTGGAGTAAACACTCACAGACACACACACTCACACACATACATATGTATATATTCAGAAAAGAAGATAGTCAATGCGTGTCACAGCTGCACTTCTGTCTCTGTGTCGCTTTGGTTGCGACTGAAGAGAAGCACTAATGATGTGTGTGTTGAGGCTGCATAAGGTCTGTGTGCTTCATAGCGTGAGCTTCATGAAAACCTAAAGGATGAGAGGATGTCAGTGAGCCCTGCTTTCGATGGAGGGAGCGCTCGCTTGCTGCTGTTTAGGAGACTTTTTCAATGCCTCTCTGAAGTTTTGACCTCATCACCTCCTGTGGATGTTAGAAGCAGGGTTTTGATGTGATGCAACACTGGGATCACACTTTGATGCACTCGCAATGTTCGACACTGTCTTCTAGATGTTATGTGTATCTATTACTGATCTGTTTTCCCATATACATTCTCCAAAAAAAAACAGCATGTAAACTAGCAGTGATTTTTCCTGCGAGCGAAGTGCTACACAGAAGTTGTAGGGAGGTGGATGGTGAGTGTACAAGGGGCTGGACTTTGATGCCAAACACCAGGGTTGAAATTCTGAGTCCTTTTTGTGTGGTAGTGTGGTGTGGGTTCAGGCAATAAAAACACTTTGGTGGAGTCAAGTCACTGTTAAATGGAGCTATTTGTAAGTTTTGACATTGCTAAATAGCCAGTGTTAGCATTAACAGCTGTTTACTTACCAGTCTTAGCAAGAGCTTCAGCGATCATTGCATTTATAATACAAGAGGTTATAATACAACCCAGTGTTAAAGCTGAAATAGGAGAATACAACATGCTTGTTTCCTATAATTTCTCTTGTATTTCTTTTTAATATCCACAGAGAGCAGATCTCAGTGTGAGTCTATTGTGGCAGGAAGGTCTGGACAGGATTTAGACAGACACTCATTAACAGGGTACAAGTGTTCAGTCAGCAGCACTTCAGAGATGTGGTTCACCTCCAAAATGCCACTGAAACAGATGCAAAACGACGCTCTTGCTCACATTGTTCGGTGCTACAACTGAAACTAATGCCTTTAGTGTTTTTTAATGGAGCACAGTGGGGCAATTCTGACAGCTGTCATTTCAGGGGCAAACATCTGGATTTACAGCTGATACCTAGTTAATACCTAGTAATCAAAATGCCTGGATTTGCCTGCCTCAGGATATCATTTACATTTCTTTCATTTCATTATCGCCCATCTTTTGTTAAACCCACTGACTGTTACATGACACACGGTGGGTTGCAAAAGCAGCATCCAGCAGGTTAAAAGAGCGAGAAACAGACCTTCTACAGTCTGTCTGTTGTCTCATCTCAGTGTCGGGGGCCACAATGCAAGTGGCACATTTGACATCAGACGACTGGGCTTCAATTAATTACACAATATGTCTATGTCCACTTTGACTTTGGATGTAAATGCGCCCAAGTCATCAGATCCACATAGAGTCCTGCTGAATAAGATCTGATGTTGAACTGTTGTGTTCACTGCCACAGCACTGGGACTAAGTGTGTATTTGTCTAGCAGGAAAAAGTTAGTATGTGAAACTTTTAAAACAATTTCCTTTCTCTTCCATTTTACCTACACAAATCCTTCAGCTTCAGGCCTTTGGTAAAAAGGACTGTCTAAAAATAGCTTAAAATCATTTGTACATACTGTATTCCCTATAATGTACTGGACCTGTGAGGCCAGTTGGGTGTCCTGGCAGAGAGTCGTATACCTTTCATACAGGAAAGAGTTTCATACTGTACAATTTTAAATATTGCAGTGACTCAAAATGCAGAATTTGGCTTTGGAAAGCTGAACAATTTGCAGTTGAATGCACCTTTGTCAACCCTCTTCCCCTGTCAGATTTGACGGGAGACCAAGACAGAGGCAGGTGTGCTCCTGCCAATTAGAGACAAAGATTTGGACAAGTAACTCAGGAAAACAGTCCAGATAAGGACTCTTCTCAAGAGAGCCTTGTAATTGCTGCTGAGCTAAGATAACCACCTCAGTTACCGCAGACACAGCCAACAAAATGTTAACTACACTGCTGCTCTACTTTGAAATAAATAAAACATTCAACGAGGGAGAACCAAAATCTCCCAAATCTCCCAGATCTTTGTTCTTCCTATTAGTGTGTTACCTTTCTCTTCCTGAGGGCATGTAAAGTGGCCTGACAGAGTCTTACAGAGAAGCCAATGACAGAAGTGAAGCTGCAGCAGCATGCATCAGTTAAACTGAAAAACAGTGGCGTGCGAGGCATAAATTCTATCAATAGTTTGGGAAAGTAAAGTAGGAAAAACACAGAGCAGGTACAGAGTAGATGTCACATCATTCACTTCTGCATTAACAATTGAAATCCAAGCCTTGTGTTTTGATGTCAAAGTGGAATTTTCATCATCTGCCAAATGTCACAAGCCTCGCTCGCTTCTTTGAAATGGATCATCAAGAGGTGCTCCGGCATGTTGTCACAAGGTGGCTGTCACTTCTGCCAGCTGTTGAGTGCATCCTGCACAGCTGGCCTGCTCCTCGCTCCAACTTCCTCTCTGAAGGAGAAGAACAGCGCGGTGAAGAAGTCGAGGTAAGCCAGCTCCCGAGAGGAAACGCACACGGCGTGTTTTCCAAACAACGATCCTGAAGTTGGAGGAAATTTCCGTCTTAGAGTTGCACTCAGTTGCTGTATTTTTTTATTTTTTTTTATTTATTTTTTAATCTTTAAGATTTTAAGAAGACAGAGAGAGAGACGGAGAGGTTATGTGGTTAACCACGAGGCTGCCCACGCACTTCGATCAGTTTGGCCTGGAGGTCAACTGTGACAGAGGGGCATCGGGAATTCTTTAGAAACAAAACCAGAACCGCAAAACTCTTCACTAGACTCTGCCAGCACAGACATGCCAGGTGCAAAAAAGGTATATTTACAAGAAGCAACTACAACACTGACACACTGCATTAAGTATTTATTACAGATGGTGTGACTGCAGTTCGTTTTTGAATCCGTGCTCCCCTCTGTCACCTGAAACGGCCCGAACCCGACAACCCGTACAATGAAAGTTGGGTTGTCACACAACACCCCAGCCAGGTCTGTGATCCTGGGGTTGGATGATGGAAGCACCGGCCATGTTGTTCATGCTCACTGTGAGATAGTCTTCAGTCTCATGACGCAGCTTTGGACCAACAAACAAAACAGTGTTGGTGTATAAATTGAGATGAATGCAAACAGAGTTAATGGAAAAATGAGGACAGACAGATGCACGAGTTGACATGACCTGAGTAAACACACGTGGTAAAAAATGTTTTTGCATCGTTATGATCCAGGGTCAGATTTTCTTTTTGTGTGATTTTTGTCTTTGACAGATCTCTTCTCCTCACTGCCTAGTGTGCGTGCATGTGTCAAATAATTGCTGGATGATGATTGACTAGATGATGACAGCGCTGCCATATTTAAACCACAGCTGACAGCAACATGAATCAGTTGTGTGCTTTAAATCGTGCATTTTAGTCTGAAATGTCGCTGTAAATTTTGAGCACAGCGTATCTAGAGCAGTAGAAGTTTTTCTTTTGCAGGAGTGAGACCTTTTAGTTTATCACCTGCATTTTTAGGGGTTTGATTCTGTCTGTAGTTTGTTGATTTTGCTGACCTCCGTCATGTGGTTGGAGAAAAGAGCAAGCAATTTATAACTTCTTTGCATATATTGACTGACTTCTTCATAAACAACTATATGTAAAGACATTTTAATTTGCTCTACAAGATGGGACGTCACATGCACGGCAGCCAACCAGAGCTGTCACAAACCGACTCGGTGTTTGTGGTCATGTGCTGTCGCCTGGAGGTCAAAGACGGCTGAAAGTTCCCATCATGTTGTACCTGACTGTGGGATTGAGCTTTATCTCTGAGGGCTGTGTTCACTGTTTGAGGGAGGATTTATTATCTTGATCTATTCCTCAGCACAGTGATGCATGATCATCCGTTATCACAAAATAAAAAAAAATAAAAAAATCACAATACTGTGAACTGCTGCCTTGCTAGCTGTCAGTCATCTTGCTGCGGCTCTAAATTTTCCTTCCAAAGTAGGAACTGGAGTTATCAGTATTGCAGTGCCTATATGTAGTTCTCCACCCTCTCAGTTTGTCAAAGTAAAAACCAATCCAGTGAGTAACTCCCTGACTCACAGTATTTTCTCTGGAGAAACTCAATTCCAGGTATTACCTTTGTGTCTTGTTTTTTTTTTTTTTGTGCTAAAACTGGGATGCATCTGCCTATAATCAAGCGTTATTATGTGACTCTGTTCCAATATTAACAGCAAACTACAGAATAATACACTGGATCGATACGCTTCTTGATTACAAATTTCTCCCGGGAACTGTGCTCAATATATATTGTTAAATTGATCGTTAACGTCACGCCAGTGTTGCTTATATGCCAGAGGTAGAAAGAAAAATGAAACTCTGGAGAGATGAAGTGAGAGAGAGAGAAGGGAGCTTAAGGGAAATAAAAGAAAGAGAGAGCATAAGAAGGAAAGAGAGAGCTGTTGAGACGTGTGAAGTGGCTCAGTGTAAAGGCAATCTATTTGCTACCACGGCGATGACAGGAGTGGGCGGGCGTTCAATATCATAACAGCGCTGAGGTGGAGTGGCAAATCCACCTTTCTGCTGTTCCTGCCATCCATCCACCCATCTGTCCATCTGTCTGTCTCTACATGAGGAGGGAGGTGGTTGCAGGGGGGTGGGGGGGTGAGGCAGTGGAGAGAGATGCCTGTCAGTCAGGGGAGGAGGGGGTGTGGAGAGGGGCTGTGGTGATGGATGGCTGAACAGGGGAGGTAAAAGGGAGAGAGGTGGGGCAAAGTGAAGGAGATTGTAAGTGGAGAGTGTGTTTTTTGTACAGATACTCTCACCCAGACTCCCATATACATCTGGTAATAACATGTGATCGCTATCTGGGTATTTACATGTGCTTTCCAGATGCACTACTACATCTTAGAGATTGCTGTGATGTACAAATCGAGGCTTGCGCGGCAGACGGAGCCGGCTAACGTTAGATTGTAACTACATAATCAGCTGATCCTCGGCACATTCTGTGGTGTTCATTTGAACATAAGTGTTCCTGAAAATCAAGTAATAATGCGCTCTACAATCTGCAAAAGAATTAAATTAATCTGGCCCGTATACAACATGATTGTCAGATGCTACTTCCGCATCTGGACCAACTCTGGCGCACACACAGAAGCTCTTCTGGCTAATCTTCCGACTGTCAATCAGTACCAGAGGACAACATCCAAACCCTGCCCAGAAGTATATGTGGGTCAGACTCAGGCTTAGGACCAAGGCAAATGTTGGGCCAGAAGTTACAATTTTCTGTGTGGGGGGGGGGCTGAGTGAATCAATACAATAAAATCAGGTTTTAAAATATTTTCAGTTCTTAATGAAAACCAACTACTCTACTGACGTCCTCTGACAGTGTGGCCCAGGACTCAGGTTCACACCGCTAAAAGAATGTGGCCAGATGTGGCACAGACCACCTCTGAATGTGGTCTGAGTGATCGGATCTCAAATGCGTCCTCTGTGTGTCTTTGGTGCGTTCACACCTGAACCTTAGAGCTGACCACTTGTGATCAGATCATCTGAGATGGATGTTAATGCCACGACTGAACAGGGCCTATGATGTTCCCAGGGACACCACCTTCACCCCCCCCCAACCCCCCCTCTGCAGCCATGTTCCAACATATAAATACAGAAATAAATAATCAGCAGTGTGAAGCTGAGAGCAGCTGTAGTCATATTCAAAATACTGGATTTGGATGCTTTTTTTTTTTTTGTGTGTAATTTGAGAGGGGGCCATGTTTGAGTTAAAATGGGGTGTTAAATTGCTCGTTAAGGCCCACAGTCACACCAGCATTTAAATCAGCCAAATTACACAGTGAATAATTTCATGTCAGTGGAATAGTGTAGGGTATGTGCTTACAGTGGCGAACAAAAATCAGTGGCAATCATTCACGTCAAGTTCAACTCTGCTGAACTTTGACTCTTGAATTTTATAGTGAACTATTAACAAAGCGTCTCGACAGTGCTCTGTGACCAGTGCTAGCTCACCGCTAGCTAACCGTGTCTAACCACCACAACTGTATAAGCCAAACTTATTTTTTTCTTTGCAGAGAAAAGGGTCACCTGCAGAATGAGTCAGAGGTGACCTTTTAACTTCTGAGCTTCTTCTTTTTTTTTTTTTTTTCTGAAGAATGTAGCCAAACTGGACAGATGTAATTTACACCTGACTGAGATCCAATCGCAGTGCAAGCCAGACCACCTCCAGATGTGCAGATGTGTGAACTGCAGTGCGTTCTGTGTGCATTTTGCTGTTTTTGTCTAATCCAGATAAGATATACAGATTAAAAACACACCAGCTTTAGTGCTGTGTTTAGGTCCGCCGGCTTCTATCATGTCAGCGGAGGGTTCAGGGTTGTCCGTCAGCTGAGCCTCAGGATAAATGACGGCTCATCAAGATGAGTGGCAAGCAGGAAAGTGCAGACGTCTTAATCACCAGTAACTCGAGCCAAGTATAAGGGCATCCCCCAACCTACATGCACATGTGCACAGACACACACGTGCACACACAGATATACAATGTGAACATATACTATTTAAATTTGACAACCTTAGTTGACAGAAGGTTTGTCATTCAGATGGGGGAAATGCCTTGTCTGCACAATCTGTAATTAGGGGTCAAAAGGTTTGACCACATTCGTTTTTCAAGGCGTCTCATTTTAGCTCACATAAACTGTAACTGGCTTTTCTTTTTTTTTTTCACTGCAGCCAATTAATTCATATTGCATAGGTTTACTAAAGCACAAAATGAAAGTCTTTGCTAATTGTCAGTTAAGCGTTTTCTCCAGTGTGTGTATTATTTACACTTGGCCAGAGATGGTGTCGTGCAGTAGCCTTTTCCTGTCAGACTGTAAAACCAAGGTTGACTTTAGCTGCTTCAGTGAAGAGACGGAGGCAATATTATTGGTGGTTGTACTTGTGATTTACTATCTTGCTATAAATGAGCAAAAACTGCTCAGTTTTTCTGTAAAAAGATGAACACTTACCCTTGATGCTTTTTTTAGTTCACTAATTGGAATCTTTTAATGACATTATAACATTTGAATAACTCAAAAAACGTGTGATGTGTGTAAAAGTTAAGAGGCTCCATCTGTTGTTTTAGTGCGTCAGATACATATTTATTTAACAGTTGAGCTGCTCAGGTCTCATTTTCAGGTTGTAGACACAGGTTGTGAACATTAATTAAGCAAAACATTAAAAAACAAATTTTTCTGTCATCTCGGCTGATTATACTGTCGTTCTCAGCTCAATCCTGGTGTATTTTGCAGTCAGAGGAAGGATTTAAATGAAATATGTGCAAATTTTTAAATGTCAAACTATACGGAGCCCAATGCATTTGATATTAACTAAAAAAGGACTAAACCAAAAATTGTATGTCTATTGTATTGTCAAAAATCTGTTCTTATTTCATAATGACATTTTTCTCGATGATAACCTACTTTTATGTCACCCAACTGTGAGATGGCCAGCTAGCTCCTGTTGGTTGCAACATCAATAAAAGAGAAATTATACAATAGATTCTGATGTAAAAGCAAAGACACCATAAACATGTATGCAGCCCACTCAGAATGTGTCTGTTTTCAGTTAGGTGGTTGAAGTTGAATCAGACTATGTACAGCTGCATGTAAACGGGAATACTGGAATATTCATTTTCATTAACCATGTAAAGAGCTTAGTGGGAGTATTGTCTTTTTGTGAATAAGGGCTTAAAACTATAATATTATTCATACATTGGAGTGGATATGTTCCCTGGTCCCCTGTGGTAATTATGTGCATGTCTCACCTAATCACAGCCACCACCTCCACCATCACTTCTTCACAGCTTGAACTGATGACTGCAGAAACATGTATTATAAACATACCCAAACTAATTTTCAAAATTCACTCTTGAACTTTATCATGTTGGCCCTGTCTTTATATTTCACAACAGGTGGAAAGCATCTTGGGAAAAGTTTTGAAGCTAATAAAAAATTGAAAACAGGAAAACAGGGCTGTATTTAAAGGTGAAACGAAAGAAAGGTCAAAGAGTCAGAACTATGGGGACAATCTGACCTGAGATGTTTGAAGGAGGATAATGGTGGCCCTGAATGGAAAGGTAAACTGAAGCTCAAACCAGGTGAGAGAGGGCAGAAGGAAACAAAGTAGGGAAGAGGGAAGCGAGGGCCAGAGAAAGAGCAACATACTATTGAGTTTACCTCTAGTGGGAGAGAAAGAAAGCAGTTCATGCATCAATAAGCACACACACAAACATCATACCTGTCTGATGCCGAGGAGTGGTTTTACGTTGGGTCACGCCGACTGAGTGCTGCAGGTGTTATTTACCCACGCCTGTATGGCCCCGGCACTATGCCATGAAAAAAGCAGTGATGGGCTGTTTCAAAGAGCCTTACCTGCTCTTTCAGCATCAAAAAGTGCACTTAGGAGCCTCTGTAATCCATCCCTTTCCTCAGCTCTGCCTGGGTTATATTATGATGAGCAATAGTCTCTCTCTCATCCTCTCTCCAGCTGCCACTCTTTCATCATCACCCCTCCTCTCCACCCCTCCTCAGTCTATCTCTGCCCTGGCTGTTTCACATGCACTGAGGTGTTGTTGCATTAATAACAAGCGTTGCCTTTTACAGCAAAAAAAAACAAAAAAAATACAATTTCACTTTAAACTCACTATGCGCCTGGTGGTGATTCGGCTGCAATCAGAATTGTATTCAAAAATGCAAAAGATTGATGTGTAAATGTGTCGCAGATGTACTGAAGATGTAATCATTGGAAGCGCCTCGGGAGGTGATGCATTTGGGCACATTAAAAACAAGGTGTAAACGCAGTGTGCTGCCAATCAACATACCGCTATGATTACATACAGCGGACAACCATTTGCATATTGATCTAATCAACACCATACGTGACAGGCAGTGCAGATACAATTTGGACTAAACATTGAAAACAGGCCAGACTACTTTTTAGAGACTTTACATTTTCTGACAAAAGCAACTTATAATGGGGTTAAAGGTTGGGTTTAAGAGTATTTATTGACTGATCTTTCAATCAAGAACATGAAAAGAGTGTGTAAAAATGTCCAAATAGTAGCATTGCTCATATTTATATTCTATTCATTTTATATCTTTTATATCGGAAAATATTGCCTCCTTACATTATGTGTTTGTTATGGCCACAGCCGGCACGCCCCTGTGTGCCTAGCGCTGTTTCCTGCTGATTCCTTTGCTAAGTGGGCTGCGTGAGACCCGCTATATGACTGGCTGCTGTTACTGAAGGGGGCGTGTCCACTGTTTGTAGCTGTGTTGCTGATTGGGGCTGCTGATGTAGGAAAAGGTTTGTTGGTGCCATTTTGTTTCTGGAGAGGGCAAGAAAGCTTTTCATTTCTCATTTTATTTTAATCTTAGAGATTAAAATTGCTGACTCATGTTTAGTTTCAGCCCTCTTTTTGTTGATTTAGTTTTTTTCCTTTAGCAGCACTTGGTGGCCCTGTCGTCCTCACACTTTGATTAAGTTTGTTTTCCCTCCTTACTACCCAATAAATCTTTCTTTACCACTTCCAACTGGTTATGTTGCTTCCCTTTTCCCCAAATGTGAGTCTGGTTGTAACAGTGTTTCCAAGTGTTTCTCAACTCTGGCTGGAGGAGAAATTGTTGTAAAATACCAAATACCTGTGATACACAGCTGTTCGCTAACATGACTATATGTGATAATATGTCAATGCTGAGTTTAGCACTCTGCTGCCCTCAAGTGGCCAAAAAATTCATTTAATTTAGCTTCAAAGATTTCAATATTTGTAGCTGCAGAATTGATGGGTTACAAGAACATTAGATCCATTCATCTTCATTATAGATTTCATTATCTGGGAAACTACAGATTTTTTAAGAGCTTGCTAAAAAAAAAAAAAAGATTTATAATTTCATATTGTGTAACAAAATGTTGTGATCCATCTGTCTGTATTATCAAATTTATTTATAAAGCACATTTAAACCAACAGCTGTTGTTGAAGTGCTGTACAATCAATCACATAAAAACAAAGAACACAAACTGGTGAAAACAGACAGAAATGAAAACTGTCATACTGAGTCAAAGGCTAAAGAATAAAAATGTGTTTTAAGACGTGATTTAAAAACAGGCAGTGAGGGGGACAGTCCGACGTAGAGGCAGCTCGTTCCAGAGTTTGGGTGCTGCAACTGAAAAAGCGCGGTCTCCCCAGAGCTTTAGCCTGGATCTGGGCACAACTAAAAGCGACTCTTCAGCAGACCTGAGAGTGCGTAGAGGTACATGTGCCACTAAAAGATCCGACAGGTAAAATGGAGCTAGCTCATGTAATGATTTATAAACGAAAGTTAAAATTTTTAAATCATTCCTAAAACGTACAGGAAGCCAGTGAAGGGAGGCCGGCGCGGGGGAAATGTGCTCTTGCTGCCTGTTCCTGTTAAAAGACGAGCTGCTGCATTTTGGACCAACTGTTGTCGTGAGAGGGAGTTCTGGTTAACACCAACATAAAGAGCATTACAGTAGTCAAGGCGGGACGAAATAAAAGCATGGATGACTCTTTCAAAATCATTAAAAGACAGGAAGGACTTGACCTTTGATAAAAGCCTCAGTTGGAAAAAGCTAGATTTCACAACTGAATTGATGTTTTACTTTATTTTATGTTGTTAGAAAAATGATGTTGCTGCCTAACTTGAACACTATTGCAAAGTAGTTTAAGACCAAGTGAGTGTCAAGGATGAACACAAACTTTTGAAACATTACTGAACAATGTATTAACCACTAAAGAGCCAGCGCAAAGTACTTGTATACATTTTTAATAATGGGTGTCTTATTACAAAGTGATACCCAAGAAGATTAACAGAGAAAGTGATATGTGGTAAATTGTGTGTTGTGAGGGAAATCCAGTTCCAGTGTCTGTCTGAGAGATGCTTTAAAAACCAAAAATTAATTGAGTCTAAAAATCAGCATTCATAAATAAAATTCCCTGTGTCTCTTTGAGTGAATTGTGTGTCATTACTAAAAAAAAAAAAACAAGTTGATACAAATACAAAGACTCTTAAGAAAATAAACTAAAAAAAACAACAACTTTGCTGTAGTTTTGTGTTTATTCCATTTATGACTTGGTCAGGGAGGCATGAAAATGCAAATATTTAAAGGCAGTAAACAACAACAGTACATTTCAGACATATTAATTGCTTAATTGCTGACAGTATTTTATCCGCCATATTAACATAAGCAATTCCTTGGAAGGATAGTGCTAGCATACCAGAAAATTGGCCTGGGGGGCTTTGGGGAATTAGAAAGGCAGATTGCATGAAGTGGTGGAGGGAGAAGTCTAAGCTAGCGGAACCGACATTTGAAGCTTTTTCTCCCCCCCCCTTCTAATTATGATCCTTCTGTGCACTTTTTACTCCACTCTCCTTCCTCCAAAACTCTTTCAAAGCTCATTTCATTCACTTGGAAGGGATCTGTCATGTGGAAAATAAGCTTCAATGTTTGATTATTGTTTTTTTGTGGACTAATGAAGAGACATCCTTTTTAAATGACATGACATCAAGCTTCTTAAAGTCTATTTTGCAGCTCCCAGAAAGAAGGAAAAAATATTTACAAGACCCTCATCCTAATTGTTTCATTTGAATGCTTATTAAGGTCAAAGGTGTGTGACACAGATTTGTTTCCCTTTTTGCATTATTTTCTCGGCTTCTCAGATTTCCATTATTTCAGATTTGGTTCAGTCTAACAGTAAGCTACATGGAGTATTCTTCAATCTCTTCTATTTACTTTTTGTATTTATTTCTCACAGTTGTTCTTCTTCCTTCATTTCAATCCAAACATTGCCCACCCATCCGGCATGAAACAAAGAATAAAACCTCCTAAACGAGATCACCCACCATGTAATCTAGCCAAACAAATGACGAACACCCGCTGCTTCAGAGAAACACTGGCCGCAAACGGCTCCCGCTGTCCGCGATGGCGACTTGCGTGCGCGGGTAAGTGCACCACGCTGACGGCAGCCAAAGCATGGCGAGATGCTCCGCTTTCATTTCCATTTACCCTGCTCTGTTTGCTGACTCCGGAGATGCTTGTATTAATGGGAAATTGAAAGTAATGAAATGCTGAAGGAAGAAAAATAAAACTCCCCCACTCTCCCCTCCTTCCCTCCCTGCTTTCCTCTCTATCTTTCCATACGTGCTGTGAACATGCACATTACCACACCGTCGTGCGAAGCTTGCCCCTTGTCCATCCTGGCTCATTACAATGATAAAGGTCCGTGGAAAAGCCCCAATCTTTCATTCTCCAGGCTCAGTCCTGTCAGCACTTTCCTTGAGACATTGTTGGGGGGGAAATCTGCCAGCATTTCCCTCACATTTTCTCTCTTCTCTAACATAAGTTGACCTCTGTCACTTCATCTTCATGGTAGTCAAAGGCCACAATAAGAGCAGTTGTATTACAAGCGGTTCTGACTCCAGACTTGAATGTGCCTGCTGTATGTGCTGTACTGCTTCTGGACTGTCTGCCTCCTCTGAGACTTATCATTCTTCTTCCTTTCCTTTTCCTCTCTTATCCATCTGTACCTTTCCCCACATTGGTCCTAGTTTTTTCTGTCTTCGTATTTGGCTCATCTACAGGAACAATGAAAGGGCGGTGAAAAGGATATTCTAATTAACAAGAGTCAGTCTGTAGCCACATTTCTGAGAATGAAATATGTACGCTGGGAGAAGAGTCTCTGTGAGTGCTGCCAATACTGGTCCAGTGTGTGGGCAGCTTGATGGATTTTTAAACTGATATTTTTGATATTTAGCTCTATTGTATTGTGAAATACTGAACTGTAAAGCCCTTTCTAGACTGCATTAGCTCAACCAGAAGATGGCTGATAATTGGTGATTATTACCACAGGAGCCTGGGAATTTTATCCTTTCCTGAAAGAGCATGTTGGTTATTTCCTCCCTACTAAAGTTTCCCTGGTGAAATGACTTCCTCTATTTCCGATGCCAAGGGATAAGTTTGCATTTACTCTTTTAAACGCTTTCCAACTTATACAGTAATCTGTGACACACTCCTAGAGTTCTTTTTCACATGGTAACCAAACTCAAAAGCTGCAGTCTCATAACTGCTCACCCTTCATGGCTCATTGTTTTTCTTTTTGTTTTGTTTTGTTTCTTTTCTACTTTTTCTTTGTCGAATACTAGATAGTCTCTGAGACTATATCTCTGAAACTATTGTCTAAATTGATGCTTATTTTGAAGATCTCTGGCCAGTTTTGGGGCCTACAACCCTATATTTATTATTACTTTATCGTTTATCTGACATCGTCCCCGCCAGCTTCAAAACTGCTGTGGTTATACCCTTACATAAACCACCGCTCTCACATGCTGAAGGTCTTAGTTATCTGCGTCTGTGCCTTATCAGTGTTTCCTACAATAATACTACATTAATATTTTCTGATGTGAAACATGGAGTACCCCAGGCCTGTATTCTTGGGCCTCTGCTTTTCCCTCTTTATCTTTAACCTCTTGACCTAATTATTTGCAGTCATGAAATTCATTTCTATGCTGATGATAGTTATCTGTATCATCCTAAAAAAGCTGATGACCCTTTTCAAATTATCATCAGATGCCCGCTTGTAAAACACTGGATTTAAAAAAAGAATTCCTGATGTTGGCCTGACCCAACATAGACACAGGTTTGAGCAAGTAACAGTACCCTGTGAGGTATGATTTCTCAAAGTCTGACAGCCAGGAACTTTGGTGTTATGTTTTATCTTACCCTCTCTTTTGATCAGCACACTAAAAACAACATCAAGACCGCCATTTTTCAACAGCTACAGTTCTCTCTTTTCTCTCATTAGCAGATACCTTTTCATGTCTTTGGTGTCATTGAGATTGGATTACTGTAACTTTTTCTTTTCAGGTCCACAATATGCTTGTACTACAAGTCTTCAAATGATTCAGAGAGCTGAGGCAAAAATTTTAACTGAATCCAGAAAACTCAAACACAGTATATAAATCGTAGATTCTCCTCATTGGCTTTCGTTGCATGTCAGATCAGACTTCTTCTACTGCTTCTGATACAACATCAGAAATGAGCAGGCCTCATATACCTGTCTGATGTCCTTAAACCCTATACTCAATCCTGTGCTCTTCACTCTCAGAACACGGGACTCCTGTCTGTCCCCAGGGTTAAAAAAGTCAGCAGACCACAGAGCCTTTTCTTATTGTTCCCCCTTCCTGTGGACAACCTCCCAGCTGACATCAGGCTGTCTGACTCCGTTGAGGGATTTAACTAAATTTTAACTCTAACTAAACCCAAACTTTCAGTTAGCGGCTTATTCTTTGATTATTTCAGGCAGAATACCTGTTACCATTCCCCCACTAGCGGATTAGTCTCAATGAATCCATAATTCCTAGGATGTACAGTTTAGATCATTTTGGTTGCTGCAGATGATAGAATCTGTTGGGTCACAGAATACAGAGTAACGCCAGCGATAGGCTGAAGCCAAGCACTCATCTTTCTTTCTCAAGTTCTCAAAACTACCACAAGTTTTTACTTTAACATGATGCATGGTTGATTACAAGGGAGTGGTTGTTCCCCTTTTGCATTTTGCAGTTGTTTTGTTGACTTTGGTGAAGTGTATCCACTCTTTAGAACATTTGAGTTAAGGCAGTCATTCCTATTAACACTTGTGTCTGCAGTTTCTTTCTTTGCTGATGCCTGTAGAGATCCAAGAGAGCTTGTGAATTGAAGATTTGATAAGGGATTCGCTGGCTGCAGAGTTTAACAAATCTTTGTATTTGACCAACTTGAGCCTGGATCCAGAGTAGAACCAACTGTTCCCATCCCGACTCTCTACAAGGACACAGCCACTCCAAGAGAGATTCCCCTGTTTTGCTATACTCTTTGGCTGACATTGTGTGGTGTCCTGAAATTGCCACAGTATACCAAAAATAATTGAACGGTCTAGATGACTGAAATTACCAGTTTGGCTGGGCAACATCAAAACCTGCCTCCCCTGGCAATAACATTGTTGTCTCAACAGAGCAAAACAAAAATCTCTCCGTCCTCCTTTCTCTCAAACTTTTTTTTCCTGATTACCAGATGACAGACTCACAAAAGGGCACCACCATAACCACCAACAATAGTTCAGCGTGGGAATAGCAGTATTGATCGAGCTGAGACTTATCACTCCCAGCTATCCATTATAAAAAATGTAATGTTATGACATTAAATGTTTAATGCCAGAAGGAAAAAAAAAAAAAAACAGTTGCAGAAAAACAACGAAGTGACCATAGCTGATAGGAGTCACATGGTGAGTGTTGACTGACAGAGTTGCTGCACAGGGATGCTGAATGTTGCTAATAGTTTAGCCTTCTGCTAACCGTAGCCAGTGTCTCACGGCTGCGGCTGTGTTGCATAAGCAACATTTTCTTGATTTCTACCCCTGCCTTAATATATCTGTTCTGATAAGTCTCCCATCCATTAAAGCTATGTAAGCACCAAGGGCCTCGTTAATGTTCCAATTTAAGACCTAATTCTTTTCATTTTGTTTCATCAGGTGTAATTTTCCGACCTTCCTTGGAATATTAAACATTTTCTAACTTTACCCCTGAAGCAATAAATTCTACAGAATATAGGATTATATGCAGTAGAGAAAGCTTGGCTGAGTTTGTCATGCGAATATCAGAAAACACATTTATAACCAGTATTTGCTCTGAGTTAAGGACTGTTGACAGTGATCAGTACATGGACAGAATCCAATTGATGAATTCCCTTTGATTATGTCCTTCACGAGTTGGAGCCAGTTGCTGTCATCAGACACTGAGAGGCCAATTTCTGGTGGAACAGAAATTTGTATTGTATTCAACTTTTCTCTCCATGGCAAGGCAGGGTAAGCAAATGCTCACTCTATATATATATATATATATATATATATATGAACACTGCGTTCATTTTCAATCAGGAGAGACTAATAAGAAGAACAAGAGAGTATGAGAATTAAAGTAAAATGAAATTTATTGTGAACAGAGGGAATAGATTTTTGGCACTTAGACCCCGGCAGGAAGTGGATCACTATAAACAATAGGTGGTGGTGATGAGGAATGGAGCTCAGGAATGGGAACGTCTTGATGAGGGAACTTCTGATTGGACGGTTTGATTGGGTGAAGATGTGAATGAGTGGGTGGAGCTTTTAGATGGTGGGAAATGATGCTTGTGATTTAGAAGGCATGTGCAAGGAAGTAGTCTTCCTGACTGAACTTTCGCTAAACTTTCCATCTTGTCCCTCTGTATGACTTCAGGGTTTTCACCTCGCCTTCGAGTGTCACTGTTTTGAAACATCTGTAATACTAAACTGCTAAAAACTGCTGTTCCTTGAATGGACTCCATAGACTCCCATGAAATACATGTTTACAGCCTGGTACAGAAAATGTTTTTTGTACCTATAGCTAATTTCATGACAACTATACAGGGGATGAATTTTTATGTAACTCACCGGTTTAAATTTTATTGAGGCTTAAAGTTATGCATAATTGAGGGTGTGCTGCTTTGAGTGACAGGTGGGCTTGATGGTGGAGTAGCTCACTCTGAGCTTCAAAACCGCTCTTCAGAAACCTATGGGTGTAGTCACAGACACTATATTCATCTTTATATACAGTCACACACACTGGTTTGGGATACCCCAGCTTCTCATGTCTGTTGACCATAGCCACCAACTGTAAAGTCATCAGCTCCTTCATTGTTTGGCAGCTATGTGTTGAGGCGATTAAAGTACCTGAAGAACCAATTTTGCTTTTTTTTTTCCCATTTTCCATTTTATGTACAAAGACAAGCATATATCTCAACCTCTTTGGTTAAGACTAATATAGAGATTCCACTGCAAAGCTAAAATCCCACAGCTAAACCTAAAGAACAGAGCACAGTACCATTCTTACATTGCCCAGAATAGGGGTTGAGTTTGCACTCGGGCCTCTTGTGCTGAAAGTGTATGCACTCATGGTGCTGCGTGGCACTTTGGGTAAAAGCAGCCATCCGATGGCACGTTATTAGTTTCACCTATTAGACCCATTACGTCATGAGTAGGAAATGCAGCAGGAGCAAAGACAGGATATACTGTAGTGGAACTATTTAATCCATGAACGTGAGACAGGGATTGTGCTAATGGCTATTTAGGAAGCACTCGTAATATTTTGGTCTGATAATACGCCATAATGCACACCGAATATACAGACGTGGCACGATTTAAAGCCTTCACCTTCACATGGAATTACATTTCTGCTGAGCGCAGCTCTTCAAGCTCTTGACTGTCACACTGTCTCCTGTTTATATCCACCGACCTGATTTTAAGATCCCTGATTGATCTCAATGGAGTATAGTGTATACATACATACATAACCACCTTCCCTGTGACAGATTTGAATGCACGGAGGCGATGACAGGTTTGACATAATATGGGGCTGTTGCAGCTATTTTTGAATCACTGTTACTGTTTAAAGGGATTTATCACTTCTCTTTTATGTCTGCTTTGGGTGAGTGAAATGTGTACAACAAAGAGAAAGATGCCAATGAAACTGAAAGGTGGGGATACAAATCCAGATTTACCACAGAAACATCGAAGCAATTTCCTCTCTGATTTGGTTATCTATCCATCTGTCCATCTTATTTTACAAAGAAATATATGAATGTTAAATTACCAAAAGTGGATTTTGTTAGTGGAATAGTATGTTGCGGTTGTCACCGTATCCTCAGATTATATTTTCCATCTATTTTATCCTTCGTTCCCACTCAAACAGAGGAAGAAAGGAGGGGGGGGAGGGGAAGGTATTAATTTGAAATGAGGGCGACCTCAAACACCTCCATTATCACAGAATTTGTTTTGGTGTTTTAATACTTACACAGTGGTAAATTCAAAATTAATTATGCATGAATTTGATGCATAAATTACAGGTAGAGACATGGGGATGCAAAACCCAGATGAAAATGGAAATCGGAGGCTATCAAAGGACAATGTCAAAAATCTTTCACTCTGTGCAGAAGATGGGAAAATAAATGTTTATTTTCGGGTCACTGGGGATGTTAATTAGAATAGTGTTTTTTTTTTTTTTTTTTCTTTCTCCCAAGCATGAATGGTGCTGGGCTCAGTGCTGAATGGGATTGCCACTGTTAGGCCATCTCTGATGCATTGTAAATGACAGCTCGTCAACTTAAAGGACATTTTCAATGACAGGTTGCCTGTTCCTCTAAAGATCATATCTTCCGACCTGATATGGCTCCAAGGAGAAGTGGGTACTATTAATGTGTACACCACACACTTCCTGGTGTTAACACTAATTGGATACACAGAGATTATGCTTAATGACACCATGGTGCATTTAAAGCCATGAATACACAAGGTATAGCAGTGCACTACATTATGTCAAGCTGCTAAAGCACAAAAAAAAAAAAAAAAACATAGCAAGAAAGGAAAACACATAGACCTTTGCAGATGGTAACGTTGGTCATAGCTAATGCCTTCATGCATAGTGAATGTATGGCTCCATATTGTGTGTGTGTGGCACTAAATGGCAGCTTTATTTCAATTTCCATCAGAGGCTCTGATTGCAGCCATAACCTCTCAACGAGCATCTGAGTAGCGCGCTTCCTCTGTTTGTCAAATGAAATGCACATTTGGGAGCTGACAAACTGCTCACAGCAGCGTTCTCTCTAAACGTGATGGTAATCACGCGACATGTGTTTCTCCCCGCTATGGCTTTCCGCTTTTGTCCTGCACCTGTAAAGACATTTCAAACCAAATCTCAGTTCTCCTGAGCAGGATAGCATGAGAGTGTGTGTGTTTACTGTGTGTGCAGGACTGTAAACATGATTCACCGCAGGGGTCTGATTATATCTCTGCTGCAGTACAAAGCCAACAAAAAGTCCTGCGCCTCTGCTTGGCAGTGGAAGGTTAGAGTGCATGGACACTTTGTATTTTGCCCTGCATTTCTACGGGTGAATGCAAGCAAGGGTCTTTACATGGTTGGTTAGTCCAGTGCACATGTAGAGAATGATTTATCGAAGTGTGGAACTTCAGTTAGCCTTCCTCACCCACCTCCGCAGCCTTCTATAGCCTCTATAAGGTCAAGTGTTTAGATACGGCGGCCTTCCACCAACTGCTGGGCTCAATAATATGGAGCGTGTTGTGTTTAGAGTACGCCCGCAGATTCACCATCTGTTTCATATCTGCCACTCTGTTGAAAGCATTAAATAGGCTGATTATAGACATTATCGGTAAGTGCCACCCATTGTGACAGCAGATGTGAATCGCTCTAGCGATGGTGCTGTCCGTTTTTGGCAAAAATCAAACGGTTCAGCATCCTTTCGTTCATCATCTGCAATTGTAAGTCTATGAATGCAAAAACTCCAAAGTCATTATTTGGAGCATGCATTGGCCAAACAGGTGAGAAATAAAAGCAGAAAACAATGGTTAAGCAGTTATTATAACCTCTGACTATAAAGCAGATAGAATACCTGCCATTTTGACTTTTAAAGTCAATAGAATCACTAGCAGGAAAAAACAACAACAACAAAAAACACACAATCATGGTGTCTATCTCCAGCCCTTTCATTGGCGAACATTGATTCAGCCACCTATCCCTTTCCAGACACCTTCAGCTAATTAGGCCCTCAAAGTACAGCAGGAGAGAAGTATCTGACAATTAATTCCAGCACTGTGCTCCTATGGCATTTAGTTTTCAGCGTGTTCCATTGTTAGGTATTGACTAAGTGCTACATGGGCATCGATCCCCCTCAACCATTAGCATGCCTCTGATTCTTGTTTCATAATGCTGGTTATATCGTGTTTACAGTCAAAACTATCGCACGGCTGCTGTTGTCAGGGTGGATGAAATGATGATGTGTTAGTGCTGCTGGCATATTAAGTGTCTCTTGGACATTGAAGAAGCCCCCCATGACGCCACCTCTATTTATCTGTAATGAGTGAAGCCACTGTCACAAATTGTTTTTTTCTAGATGCTGTGCCTGTGTCAAATAAAGTGGCAGGTCGCCAGACAATTTACTGAGGCATTCCTAACTAAAGACAAAACTAAATACTAACACAACAGACTGTTGGTGCCATTTTGACCATTTTCATGTATTCTAATCTTGTTTTTCTATATCTTCATTTGAACTGATATTCAGTCAGGCTGATACAATGACTACAGGCTGTAGATGTGGATCCCTCCAAGGACTAAAATGAAAAAAGTCTTTCTCTTTAGCAGAAAGCTGAAAAGTAATTCTGTGTGTGGATGTTATAGTTTTAAAGAATGAGTCAATGTTTTGGGAAATAAACTTATTTGCCTTCTTATTATAAAGCTATGGCCAGCAGTCAGTAAGCTATTGGAGCGCAAAGAGACGGGCTGGGGCTAGCATGCTAATTTCAGTATAGGAAAAGGTGTGATAGAGAGAAGAGTTAACACTGGTGTTGCTTTCTGTCGCTGGAGAGAGGTCTTGGTGAGGGATGAAGTTTGATGCTGAGCAACGTTTCTTCTAGACTGGTGAGTAAACAGCTGGTGATGCTAACACTAGCTATGCATCAAATAGCAAAACCTGCCCCTTCTCCTTTTTAAAGGAAAGTCAGCGTTTTGGGAAATACAAATTGGCAGCTAGCCTAGCCTGGCTATGCTCAAAGGGGAACCAAATCTGCTTCACAAACTTCTGAAGCTCACTAATTGACATATTATATCTCAGTTTCTTTAATTTGTTCAAAAAAGGTAATGGTGTAAAAAGTTGTGGTTTTACAGGGGATTATGTGGAACTACTTAAGTAACCTTTCTTGAGTCTCAATGCTGTTTGCCTGGCAACCTCACAATGACATAAGGGCCTCAGGAAGCACTCGCAGACTGATTTACTATACACTGAACGTTGTGGTTCAGGTTTATTGTCATTTCCGCACACATGCATGACATACATACATATAGGGAAATTAAACGTTTTTCCTCATAGACCCCAGCATAGGACAGACATATTGATGTAAGTCTGGTTGACATAACTTATGTAGCTAATATTTGATATTCTTGATTGATGGATGATAGGAATGGATTGACAAGATTTCTCACTGAGCTTGTAAAAGTAACCTCCACCTGTATGCAGTGATCACCACCAGCTCTGATATAAACACAGACACACTTTCATACTGTCGGTTTCTCTACCTTTGTTGGTATGCATACATAATGCTCTTGCTGTCTTTGCTACCACTACACACACAGATGCGCATAAACAACTCGCAGCCAATTATTCTGTCTTTAATTATTTTGCATACTGCCCTTTATGGTGATTACTGTGACCTTTCCCTCCAGAGCATCTCCTCCACTCTGCCTGTGCCAGCCCACCATCTTGGAGGCTTTTAGCCCCCATGTTTCAGTCGCACTCTCAGAAAGCCAGCCCCCATAATTGACCAGGCGAAAGACTGAGACCAATTAAAAGTATTTTACCCAGCACTTAGGGTTGACAGGAGCTGGTGCACTCAGCTCAGCAAATGCCATTTTAACAGCAAATTCATGAATGTGTAATTGTTGCGCTAATGAACCTGATGGTATGAGTGTTGTAATAGAGGGACCCCCCACCTGGGCCACCACACGAACACGCACAGACACACACTAGACACAGCCATTTCTGTTTTTTTATTCATTAGACCTGTTTTTTTTTTTTTTTTTTTTTTGGAGACCAAAAGAATCAAACCGACATCTAATTTTTTGTGAGAATTTTTCTTATATCATATATACATCGCCATATCTCTCTAGAAGAGAACTGTGTAGAAAGAGAAACAAAGATTTAGAGCATAAACACACTTACATAAAAGCAATAAACTAAATGTATAAATGATACATTATGCATGCAATAGTACATACATGCATTGAGTTTTTTTTGTCATTAGGGTGTTTTAGCTACATTTAAGATGCAAGAAATTCAGAGAGCTGCAACATAATTGATCATTTGCTTTAGCCCTGCTCTCCATTTCCTTCTATAGGTTTCTATTATCGTATGGGACATAGTTTACTTTGATGTATTTGTAATCAATTTCGTCAATTTTACCAGGTGACATAACTGGCAGGAAGATTTTATCAGCTGAAGCTAGTAGAAACTGTCCAGGCTGACTTTTTAATGTTTCCAGGGGACTAATTTTCAAACAAGAATCCTTTTTAAAGGAGTTTTAAAATGTGCATTTGGCTACATATGTGATATCGTGTGTAAAGACAGAGGTTAAAGCTGCATGTCCAAGGCGAAAAAGCATAGGCATGTCCTCACCAGTTGATAGACATGTAAATAAGAAACATTTGCGTTGCAATTGCATTGCAGGATTGCATAAGGATGGTAGCTGGCTGTTCTCCCTGTTCCTGTGTTTGGGTTTTCTCCACGTACTCCGGATTTCCTCCCAGATGGTGGTAAGGTTAATTGGCAACGCTTAATTGCCCATAGGGGTCAATATGAGCATGAATGCACGTCTGTCTCTGTGTGTCAGCCCTGTGAATGACGGGCGACCTGTCCAGGGTGTACCCCGCCTTTCATTCGTTGTCAGCTGAGATAGCTCCAGCTCCAGCTCCAGGGCTGTCCCAGCAGTGGAAAGCAGCTTTGTTTTATTGGTTCTATTTCTATTATGTCTTCTACTGAAATTAGCATGCTAACCAGTCACTTTCTGATACCAAATCACTGTAGCAGCCAGTATGCCCTGAAGAAATAGCATTGCTCAGAGGACTTATAAACTCTTGTGTTGTAAACCCAAAGATGGCTGAGGCTCTTGTCAAGAGTGGTAAGTAAACAGCTGTTAATGCAACTGCTGGCTATGTAGTAAAAGCAAAACTTGCAAAAAGCTCTTTTTTAAAATAAGGTCTGAACAATTCTTTTTTTATTCTTCAAAAACATGCCTATGAATAATCAGTAAAAAGGGATCAGCTGTTTGTCCATTAAGTCGATGTCTGCCTTTTATTTCTCTCTTTTCAGCTGTGTGTTCTCCCACCCTGGGGTTATTACACAGGCCTCCACCAGGCTTTGTTTGGCCTTCCACAAAGCTCCAGAGGGACCTAATGACTTTCATTATCAGATGGGGAAATTTAATTTGAGCTACACCGCTGTCAGAGATGAGTAGCCCGATACAGAGCCACGCTGGAGAAAATAAAAGAGTGAGTAATTACTCTTTAGGGGTGTGGGTGGGTGGGGTGGCTGCAGTTTGTGGGTGACGAGAGCACAGCGGGTCAAGACACAGAGAAAGAGCGGGAGAGGGAAGGAGAGACAACAACCGTGGTTTATGAAAGAAATCAATAGTGAGTTGCCACCGTCAGGTTATGAGATTGGAGTTGGGATCCGTTTCCTCATTGTGACTGGAGCAGTGGTCCGCGTTATTATCCACGAGGCTGCTAGACGGGTTAGCAAACAAAAGGGGAAGCTAGGTGAAGGCAAGGCGCTGTTTGCAGGGATACGAGGCCAGATTAGTAATGTGTGATTAGGAGGGTATTCAGTTGCGGAATTACTGCCTTCTACCTCTTGACAAACACGCCTCCCCAAATGCAACACAAACCTGATATGACTGACTCATTTCTGAAACAGAATGAGAAAATGACTGAAGAGAGAAATGATGACAGAAGATAAATATTCATCAGTTTCATTTCAATTTCCCAAACAGTTTGGTACATAAATGCTACGGCTGTTTGTGTGAATACATCTGCAAAAGCTACAAGATAAAATAACTAATAGTTGATTGCAAAAGATGGAGATAAAATCGCTGTCTTTGTTATGTGGCTCACAGACAAACCTGATGCTGTGACATTGTCTTCCTCAACTCATTCGCAGCTGACTTGATGAAAACAAGAAGGCTGTAGTATATGGAAATCTCTCTCGAGGTGTGCTACTGCCAGCTCTGCTCCCTGCTCTTTCCTCATTCGTAAATCTCCCATCTGTCTCCACAGGTCTATCCAGTAGCAAGCCTGCTCTGCTGCAAAGCATCACTGGAGCTCGTGCTTTTTAGCCAAGTATAAGGCTGCCAAACAACATGGGATGAAAGAAGCTTATAGAGTATAGCTCTATGCACACACACGCGTTCCTGCAAAGGAGAATGTTATAGTCTAAATGGTATAAATTTTTTTTTTTTTTTTTTTTTAAATCTGTTTCAGAACATCAAAGCCAAGGTCACAATCATCTAGCTGTTCATGCTTGAAATGTGTGGAGCCAAAGTGAGTCTGAATTAACCACCTAGCTGCTGGTGGTAACACACAATAAGTCAAGCTGTTTAGCCTGTTAGCGTAGGTGGGTAGCATGTGAAGCCTAGTTGAGCAAAACAGAGAGGTTAGTTACTGTCTGTAGATAAATCCTTTATTAATCCCAAAGGAAATTCAGGTATCCAGTAGTTTACCCACCACATATAATAAAAACAAAAACACAATATAAGATGGTAATGTAAAAGTAAAAATAGGCATAAACAATTAAATAGTAAAATAAATAAAAAATAAAAAATACCAATAACAGTCATAATTATGAAATACCATTTCATAACAAGAGTTAAGTTTTAATAATTAATTAAAGAGGCTATGTGGTTTCTAGCTGGGAGCAGGTGGTTATTGATTGTCGCTTGACAAGAGCTTCAGCTATTGTTGTCTTTACAAGAGGTTATAATTCTCCTTCTGAGCAATGCTACATCTTCAGGGCAGACTGGAGGCTACATTAAGTCACTATCACAAAGATGAGACCAGCCAACGCTAACTGGTTAGCATGCTAACTTCAAGAAAAGATGTGATAGAGGCGAGAGTTAACATTGGTGTTGCTTTCCACAGCTGGAGACTGCTCTTGCTAACATTGACTATGTAGCAATATGCAAAACTTACAAATGGCCTTTTTTGAAACAATTTCATTGTTTGTTTGTTCATTTGTATATTTAACTCAATTTATGTCAATATTTATTTCATAACATTGCATTAATTAAATATTTGATACGTAATGGGTCTATAAAAATGTACCTTGAGATTAATGTATGTTGTGAATTGGCGCTATACAAATAAAAATTTACTTGACAATTGACTATTGTGCTGCACTTACAAATCAGTGCATGAGAATGAACACAACATTGCATTAACTGTTAAGCCGACCCTGAAAACCCAACAGCTCCAGTGGGGTCCAAAAGTTGGAGACCACGTTCCTCATTCACTTCCATTGGAAAGTTTGTTTGTGTGTGTGTTCTAATTTTCAGGACACATCTAAAACTTTACCCGTTCTTTGACATCAGTCTCTGTCACAGATGTTTATGCTTGCTCCAGAGAAAAGTCAGACTGAAGCTAAAAAGGGTCTTTTTGCCTTGAGGGGACCATTGCAGTGCTTTCTCCTCTTCCTCTTCTTCAGCTGGTCAAGTTCCTGCACGAACACTTGTCACTCATCTTGAATGACTTCCTTGAAACAGTATTTATCCTGAGGCTGAGGAAACCAGTATGTGGGAATCCAACTCAGGCAGCCAGCAGTGAACAGATCCAGTGTGCCCTTAACCCTAAAATGAATCCTAATTATTTATTGTGATTTTAAAAGTGATAGTTGTCAGTTTGGAAGTTAATTTTCTATAAATTGACCCTAACTAGTTGAACTATACTTCACTTTTTCTCCATATCCAGACGTTCATATGGTAATAGCTTCATTTATATGGCCAGCAGAGAGCAGCATTGCTCTCTGTTTGACTATACTGAGAAATCAGTAGAGAGGACCCCCTCACACTGTTTACCTGCCACTGTGCCAGTGGTGGTAGTGGGCGTGTGTGTATGGGGTGGGGGGTGCGTTGAATGAGGAGTTCTGTAAAAGAAAAAAAAAAAAGACAGAATAGGATGGAAAACAGGAAGAAAGAGAATAAAGCAACAGTGACTGACAGATGGGCAAGAGGGAGGGAAACTTAAACATTGTAATTCATGGCGGATCTGATCGGAGTCAGGAGATTAAAATTGAAATGCCTGAATTAGTTTGTGTTACATTCACAGTCACTTTGCACTGTGTTTCATTATCAGTGTGTCATACCCCCCCCCCAGTATTGAAGCTATCACCATCAGTTCCATCCTCACATATCAGCACATCCTTCCCTGTCACTTTCGTCTTTAAATGCAGCCATTCATGCATTAAAATTCAAAAATAATAAAGTTAAAATAATTTTCGCTGCATACATTTCACCGTCGTTCTTTGACTTGACTCATTAAAAGAAAATTAATTGACACTTTTTTTTTTTGCCTGCTGAGTGTGTACCATCAAATACCATGAGCCTAATATTGAGTTGCACGCAATTATATTCGATTTTAATCTCAGCTAATCCCATAAAGGATTTCTTTTAACCTGTGTGCCACCTTTTATCTGCATCTCCATCATCTTCACAAATCCATACCTACAAAAGGATGAAAGCACTCACATGGATTCAACATTTTCTTCTATTCCACAAAGAGTAGATGGGTCTAATAACTTACATAGTCGGTCTGTTCAGCGAATTGGCCCTGTGCCTGAGCAACTCTATATCAATGGGAAAAACATGACGTACTGCCTAAATTAGGGCTAATGCTCACTTAGCGTAACATATGAAAAACAAAGAGGGGGCAACAAATTTCTCTGTCTTCTCTTGAAACCAGAAGTACTGGCTGCAAATTTATTTTGTGCAACTGTGTAACCGTGGAGGTTTGCTGAGTATATTAATTATAAGTCAGTATTGTATCTTAACTGACACAGCGCACACTCTCATTCAAGCATGTTTGAGTAGTTTATTCCATCTGCTGAGGCTTGAGTGGCTTGTGAATAGGACACAATAAGACACTTCCCAATAAGACACCAAAAGACTGTGATTCCATTCAATTATTCCACCAAACCGTGGTGCATTTTGTTAAGACTGAGA
Organism: Seriola lalandi dorsalis; assembly: GCF_002814215.2. NCBI lineage: Eukaryota > Metazoa > Chordata > Actinopteri > Carangiformes > Carangidae > Seriola > Seriola lalandi. The sequence continues at coordinate 208,756 of NW_019524822.1, read as the reverse complement.
ACTACACCAATAACAGCAAACAATTTCAACATGCGGGAGTGCATGACAGAGGTCTTCATACGTCCAGCATTTTTGGACCTGATCCCAGACCTACCCCAATGTGCATAAACTAATTTTCGAAAAGAGACGAGATCCAAACTGGACTGAGATTTTTTTTTTTAAACAGATAATAATAATAATAATAATAATAATAATAATAAAAAACATGACAAAGATTACATGGAAGATAAATAAAAAATACATACTGGACATAGTTACAGACAATAAACATACGATTACAAAGATGAAAAATGGACGTGGACAATAGGTTAGATCACGTGGGATAATTTGTGGGTATACTGGATGTTTGCATGAGAGGCAGTGATATGTATCCATGTGTCATGGTCCTGCACAAGTTAGTGCGTGCATTACTGTATGTAATACTGTTAAGATATAGTGGTTGATCTCTTCTTTTTATTTTAGTTCTTAACGATCTATAGAATTGTTGTTATACTTATCACTTTAACTTGGTGTAATCATGAGAATTTCATTGCTACTAACAAACAGCGGTGATGGGGTTTGGGGTTGGTCGGGTTTGGCTCGGGGGGGTGGGGGCATGAGTGGTCACTCCTGGCTCGGCTCTTTGGTGGCACAGTGGGGCTCGGGTAGAGTGGCAGGCCTACCTACCTCCATCTTATTAGAAGACAAATAAACAAAAAAATAATGAAGAAAGCGTACCTTGGTGGATCCATCCTCACTGTCTCCTGCTGAGCCTTTTATTGTATATAATGATACTGTTGTTATTTTTAGTGTAAACATGGCAGCAGAGGCAACCAGAAGGACGACATGGCTATTTGCTGCTTACTGTGTGAGTTGATGATGGTTCAGCTTTTTCCATTTGTTGCCATGGTGAGCCACGGCAACCACAGCCTTTATTATAAGTAAGATTAGCAAAGCTACGGCCCACTATCTAGCTGCATGATGAGATGAGAGTAGGTGAACAGCAGTATGTTGCAAGTTGTTAGTAGGACTGAAGGTCACATTTTTGCACTTCAAGGTTCAAACTCTACGTCTTTCATCAAAATACAGCTGGAGAGCCTGTTTGGATCGATTCAGACGGAGTGAGGCTCGTACCAATAGAGTGGAACCCTATACAACCCAACCATATCTGATTGGCCTGAATGTAACTTGAACTCGTCTTGATTACTTGGAACTGTGTGGACCCGTGAAGACCTTCACTGTGTCGGTATGAGGAGACATATTTCTCTCATGGTGTCTAAAGCCTTGGATTATAATCCCATTCAAATATTCTCCTATTAATTCAAGTGTCCTAGTCTGAGTATGGCGAGAAGTGGAGACGCGTTCGTTAAGCTTCGATAAAGTGATAAGGATTAACAAATCATCACTTACGTTCTTCTCAATCTTTTAATGACAAAAATGACCAAAACAAAGAAAAAATGTCACGAACCAAACTTTTCCTCTGGTTTGGACGAAAGAGGATGAACTTGTAAGAGTTTCTGCTCTGACATAGAAAATGTGGAAAGACTGCTTTTCTTTCCTTTTTCCTGTGGCATCAATGCTTTTTTTTTTTTTTTTTTTTTTTTTTTTTTGCTTTTTTGCTTTTTTTTTTACGATGTGGGTGTTGAACCGCCGGTCACTGCAGACAACGCTGAGATGTGTTAAGTGAATGCAGAAAAGTTGTCATTCATTGCACACTGCGCAGTATAATATGACCTTGTTTGAGAGTTGTGTCTGAAGAAGAGATCAACAGTGTAACAGAGGCAGACTCCAGACTAGACATCACATCAAACCTCCTTTTGACTTTTTTTTTTCCTTTTTTTTCTTCCCTCTGCTCCTTGTCTACTTATTTATTCCAATCTCTGAACACCATGTTCCCAGAGAATATTTCACTTGAATATTTCACTACATGCTCCCCCCTCCCCCCTTCTCTCACTCTCTGTCTGCGCGTTATAATATTTATTTATTTCAGGAATAATTTTTTGGCGAATTACAGCAAAATGGCTACAGCTGTAATCAGAGGATAAGTAGCAGCCGACATGGCAGGTGTTTGAGGGGAGATAAGGCGAGAACCATTGTGAGACCGTGCCTCACTTCCATTTAAATGTTTTGGGGCTTCGACTTCCTTGTTTGATTTGTTACCTACAGCTTCCCTGTGAGCTGTCAGGAGGGAGATAGCGTGAGTTTTTCCTTAATGTGGTTTCTTGGGCTACGGTGTTTGTGCCGTCCTTCAGATGTTAGGGGTTAGATTTTTTTGGGGGGCATGCCTGCGTGGTGTCATGCAGAAGGGTGCAAGTCAATAGGAGAGTTCATTATTAGATTACAAGGAATCCTGGTTTAAATCGTGGTTGCCCTCTCAACTTCAAAAGCGCGAGGAATAACAGGCGGCTGCACACATGTGCATGCATGTGCGAAAAGGGGTCTGGGGGTGTGTAACGGACCGTGCCCACACTCATGCATCTGTACACAGGCGTGCAGATATATATTAAACCACAATGACACACAGAAAAGCACACACTCACTTGTCTCTCAGGAGTCAGTTGTTAATTATATCACTGTGCTGTTTTGTTCCACCTAGTCCTCCAGAGAAGCTAAAGCCAATGTGTTCATGTTTGATTTTTGGCTGCAGCTCTCAGAGAGAGAAAACTGTTTCCACCATGCCCTTAGTCCTCCATTATTAAGCCAATAAAGAAGTATACAGTGCTGTGTGTGTGTGTGTGTGTGTGTGTGTGTGTGTGAGCGTTGGGGGGTGTGTTGGTGATGGTGGTGGGGGTTCCTCTGTTGAAGCCGTGACTGCACAGCAGTCTCATTTTTATTAGCTCCCAAGACACAATGGACGCCAAGAGAAAACATCAGAGCCTGCACTGTCTTCCTTGCTTCCTTTCGTTTAAATTAAAGTGATATCTCATTGCTGTACAATAGACTAGCTGTCTAACAGCTGGGAAATGGAGAGGAATGATAGTGATGTCTGCCATCACTAGAAAGATATGTCTGCTTTGTTTCAAGATGTGTTTTGGGAGGAAGCTTACATGGGGATTTGGGGGGAAGTGAAGAAGTTGTGAGGCCTGAATTAATGTTGCTGCGCCATGCACTCCAAAGCTTGAGCCATAATTACTTAATGTGTTAAATCAAAACACTGACAGCTTGATTATTAGAGCTCTGATTAAGTTATCTGGAGTAATTAATTATAAAAGGTTTGGTAGCGGAGACCAGCTCCGTTCCATCTCGGCCTACTAGCCTAGCTTTATAGGCCGCTAACAGCCTGCTTCGTCTTTAACACCTTGAATCCCTGATAGACAAGGTTAACAGTCTATAGTCGCACTAGCTCTAAGCTAAGGTCTTAGGTTGTGCAAGGATTCTGAAATGCTGATATAAGCAAGTTGTTAGGATTAGGACCTTGTGGTCTTTTTCTTTTGCTCTTTTCATCTCCCTCGCGTGTGTGTGTGTTTGCCCCCAGTTTGTTCTCTGTGTCTGTATTTGTGTGTGTGTGTCAGCTGGGTGTGGCTTCCTGGTTCCTGCTTCCTCTCCATTCTCCGTACTCACCCACTTCTCATCATGCAATCAACTCCGCAACCTGCTGCAGTGCAAAGGACCGGTGAAACTCACCATTATTCGCCAGATCGTTCTGACTGTCTGAGTGGTGTTACCGTTACGGCCTAGATCAGTTCGCTACCGGATTCTTCTGTGTCTTTTTGTAATCCTGTTGTTCCTGTGCCATGGATACATACTCCTGCTATCCTTCCACCTGCCGCGCTGCGTTTGCCTGTTCACCTCACCTGCCTGCTCAGTTCCACAGATTCCTGCTTGGTTTGACTCGCCTGTCCGCCTGGTGCAGTGGATCCCTGTCTGTGAGCTCATCTTTGCCATTATCCTGTCTGCCACATAACCAGCCCCACTCCCCATCATTCTCCAATATTACAATAATAATAATAATATAATAATAATAAGACCATAAAAGACCAAAACCTTACACATGTTAACCCGTAAAGACAAAGTGCAAATGAGGCTTATGGCAAAGTCTTCAGTGTTAGAAGTACTAGACAAATTGAAAATTTGACCTTATGGTGGCGCTGGAGGAAGGATTCATCCTCCGGGGACCATGAATGTCTGTACTTAATTTTTATGTCAATCCATCCAGTAGTTGTTGAGATATTTCAAGTGATGGACAGACAGACAGACAGACATTTCCATTCCAAATGCTCCAGTATTATTATAAAAGAAATAACACTTACTCAGTACGTAGCTGTCTGCTGTGGCATCACTTCTGGTGAATGCAGTCTCTTGAGTCGCTCGCCTACTCATGGCTACAGTGCATTACCAAGCTGAATACACACTGCCAGTGATCATAATGGAAACTTTACAACATAGATGCAGTTTTACAAACTTACTATAACTCACTATTATTGTATATACACTGTATATGTGTGTTACTATAGAAAGTCCTGTTGGGACTCCTTGTATCTGTGCAAACTGAGCAACAGATCTGAACATACTGGGAAACCTGGACACTTGATCACTGATTCTACAGCAAAAGGCTTTTTTTCTTACGTACCCTGGTGTAACATGCTAGCTTCACTTTTTTGTTAGGAAACTAAACTCTTTTTTTTTTTTTTTTGTTATTTTTTCTTAAGGAATTCATTAACTCCTCATGATCATATTTATTCCCCCATAAAAGATAGTTTTTTTTTTTTGTAGAAGTAATGTTTGTAGAAACTAAGAGGGCATTTAATTTCACATTGTGTTCGATTCCTGCCTGCTCCAGTGTGCATGTCAAGATACTAAACCCCAAATTGCTCCCATGTATCATCGGTGTATGTGTATATATATGTGTGTGTGTGTGTGTGTGTTTGTGTTTGTGGTAGAAAATGCACTATATAAGTACAAAATATATAAGTGCAGTCCATTTACCATTTGTGTTTGGAGATGCCAGAAGACTCTTGTCTTAAGTCTTGAGACAGGTTGTAGCCTTGTTAATTAGGTTTCTTGTTTTTACGTATTGGATGAAAACACTTCAACTGCCTTATTCACATTATTTACTTTCAAAATAGAAAATACAAATGGTGGATTGCTCTTCATTTCAGAGCTGATATGAATGTAAATATGGAGTATTATCTGGTTCTGTAGTCTGGCGTCATGTATTTTTTTTGTCACCAAATCTCATAATCCAGACACTTTTGGCATTAAGACACACTTGATGAGTATTCCTGGAAGCAGTGATAAACTAAATGTTCATCACTAGCAAAGGGCCCTGGTTCAGCCCAACCAGTGTGGTTATGGAAAATAACACACCTTTGTGCCTTGTGTTATTTTTTTAATACAGTACAGTACGCTATATGACATGAATGAGTGAGTGTGAGCTAAAACGACCACCTGACTAACTGACTTACTGAAACTGATCACCTGACAGCCAATAACATCACTTCAGCTGCTGGACGGGGGGGTCCATCATGAGAGTATGACCAAGCCATTTTATTTAAATAAACATAAACCTGCTGGTGAAATATTTGAAATCGGAACACGCTGCAGACGTAATAGAAACAGCCTCAAAGTCAAAATCAAATAGACTACTGACTTTTGTTCGCCACATCAAAGCAACTCCTTCAGACGGTGGTAAAAAAAAGACGTCTGGTATATAAAAGACGGGTTAGACAAAAGCAGAGGAGTGCATTTGGAAAAAAAAGAGAAATTCAATATCTCCTGGCTCTTCTGCTGCAATTATTTTAAATTTGCTGCAGGTTGTTGAAGTTTGTCATCTGTTGTCTGGCTATATAGAAGTTGTGTTTTTTTTTTCTAACACTGTTCTCTCAGTTACTCGTCAAAAAGGAAAATTGGATATTACCTTTTTCAACCCCCTTTTCGCACATTTGTGACCTTTGTGGCACATTTGAACGAGGATAAATGTTGTCTAAATGCGGTACATGCAAAACAAAACCAAAAAAAAAACAGAACAAAAAAACATACAGTGAGGGAAACGGTTTGACAGTGTTGCCGCACTACAAACAAATCAGAAGTGCCAGGGATGTTTGCCATGCAAATCTAACATGCATCCCCTCTTTGTCTTCCTCGCGTTCCTTTTAATCCTCATTCTTCTGAAGTCAGAGCGGAAAACACAAAGGTTTGTTTTTAGTTGGCAGGGCTTCCTGATCTGCTGCCGCTAATTGACACTCACAAGATTTGAAAGTCGGAGCGAAGGCAAACATGTCATAAAACTTTCATGATCAAACAATGTTGTCTTTGCCGCCTGACAATTTATTGTGGGGGGGAAACCACGTGTACTCTGCGAAGGGCCAGGTTAAAACCTTCGCTGTTTATAATTAGTGTTTGTTATTTTGCCTGTATGTGAGTTAAGTAGGGAGTTTATGAGATCTGTGTTCGCTGGATGTGTGTGTATCTTTAAGATGATTCTCCCTCAGCTAGAAATCCTCGCCTCCTTTTTAAAAGTAGAGTGTGTTCAGGTCTGTTCAGGTGTGTGTTTATGTATGAGTGTGTGTGTGTGTGTGTGTGTGTGTGTGTGTGTGTGTGTGTGTGTGTGTGTGTGTGTGTGTGTGAGCACTGAAGGAGGGGAGGGGACCCTTCTGCACTAACCCCAAAAAGTCATCTTCACTGAGGCAGCTCCTCCTGATGAAGGGGAGCCAGATTTTGTTCCACGCCACCAGTCTCTTCCCTCTCTCCCTCTTCATCTCACCCGCTCTCTTACTTGTTCTCCACCTCTGGCTCTTCCTTCTCTCTCTCTTTCTCTCTCTCTCTCTCTCACACTCCACCTGCTTCAGCTCTCACTCTCTGAAACCTCTTTGGACTCCTCTGAAGAAGCTCATCTGAGAGTTCACGCAAAACTAGATCCATTTTTTTTTTTTTGTGGTCGGGGGGGAAAAGGAGAAGTCTCTTTTGAGGCTCTTTGATGCAAAACTTTACATCTTCCCCCTTTCACAGAAAGTTAGAGTACACTTCCAAGGAAGCTGTCTGGAGTTCTGCGAATAATTCTTCGGAGACTCATCTTTGGTGGAGGACTATCAAAGCGAGAGTCTTCAAAACAGATATGATTACAGCTGCACGATATGCACAGGAGCCTTATTTCTTAACCCTACAGCAGGCAGGATGGACGGCCTTGTTGCAGAAAGAAAGAACGAAAGAAAGAAAGGGGACATTACATGCACAAAGACATGCAGAGCCAACCTGCATGGGGTTCAGCAGCAACAGTAGAGCTAAACAGTGAAGGAATGTTTCTAATTGGAAAAGCCTAGCACCCAGAATCCTAATGATCCCCAAACCCTTTTAACATTCACTTGATATTCACAGTGTCTCCCTGTAGGTGTTATGCAAGCTGGTTTTCAAAACCACCTATCTTTTTTGTGTGTGTGTGTGTGTGTGTGTGTGTGTTTTTTTGAAGACATGATTGTCATTTGATGGCTATTATTCTATGATTCCTATGACATTAGGCTTGAGTCCACCTGCCTATCTGCACACATAAAAAAAAAAACCCAAGAAAACATTTTAGCATATCTGAAGGTTCAGTAAATGCAGCGTCGGAGCTGTGGGTCTCTGTGATACAATTTCAGCTTTTTTTCTTTTCTTTTTTTTCTTTTTTCCTCAGTAAGTTATTCACAATAAAAGCCCAATCAGTCTGGTGCTGAGCCAAACTAACAGTATGCTGCTCACCGTGACGCTTTTCTTTCACACTCCACTGCGACCTCGCTCGTGAAAGGTCTCCATGCTCTTTTCTGTTGACTATTTTTGTGAGCATGAAAAAGATTTTTTTTTTTTTTTTTTTCCCCTTCCAAGCGTGTGCTCCTCTTAACTTGGCACATTGCCTTCCCCGCGCTCCCCACGCCATCCACACACACACACACACACACACACACACACACGCACACACCTCCGCACTGCATTTATTTGGCTTCTTTAAGTGTTTTAATTAGTGGCTTTTGAATAATTTGTTAAAAGTGTTGGGATGCTGCCGAACGTCTGCCGACAAAAGGTAAAAGGTGTGTGTGTGGGATGAGGCGGCGAGAGGACTCCTAATCCTCTGTTCTCCTTTGCGATGAGAGGTGGGAGAAAACAGGTGTAGCATAGAAAAGGGAAAGCAGAAGATGCGACTATGAATTAGAGAGAGAGAGAGCGAGAAATCACTCAGGTTTCATTTGTTGGAAAGCTTGTACACCTGTCGAGTGTTCGCAATTAGCCGTCAATTACCAGCGGTTGTTGTTTGGCCATCTGTCCATAAATGCTACATCTTCCCCATTATCGGAGCAGACACTGCAGCAACAGAATGAAGCGATTCTACATGCTCTGAGCCACACATACGCTTTTCTCTTTCTTTCTGACCTCAGCAGGAGTGACAGTTTAACTGGCATAGATGTTGGTTTAACACACGCCAGGGATGTTGCAAACGGAGAAGGAATGAGGGAGGCAGGGAGGGAGGGATGTTGGGGTCAGGCCTGCCTCCTCTCCAGTTAATTGGCCTAGCTTGTAGCTTGCGCTTGACAGATTGAATTATCAAGCTGGCTCCACGGTCTGCAATCCCCCCGCGGTATATCCTGGTTGACTATTAATGACCAGCTACAGCAGCCTCCTCTGTTCTGCCCGGCTCTGCTACTGTTCTCTCTGTACTGCTCTCGTTTCTCCCCCTCTGCGCTCCGTTATTTAAAACCTTAAGCAGAGAATTTCCCCGAGTCCGCCTGTCTCTGACCGTGCTGCTGGACGCCCTTTGGTCTTTCAAATTCACTTTTTCTCAAAGAAAAAATAAACTTTTTAACCAAACTTTTTTTTTTTTTTTTTTTTCTTAAAGGCAAAAAAGTTGAACTTCCTTTCGTGTTTTGCGAATGGGGAAAGCTTAATTGCCTCTACACAGCCAACCCCCTCCGTTTCGCTCTTGATGAGAAGGTACGGCCAGAGCAATGGTGCAGATAATGACAAACAGTGGAAACAGGATGCAGGTTGATCTCCTCTCACTCTGTGTTCTATTGTACAGACAACTCTAATGAAGAATCAGCAAGGGTGAAATAGAAATGACAGAACAAAGTTGCTATGTGGCTCGGAGTTCATTATGGTCCGTGTCCCGAAAGCTCAACCACAAACGCAGGCCTTCAACAATGGTTAATTTCAGTATATATTTCCTGCCTGACTGGTTTACTCATTTTGTTTCTTTTCTTCTTTGTTCAAGATTTGTTTTACAGCATTTGTTCTTTTTCTGTTATGTAGTCGAGTTGAGCTGAACACTGGATGGTGAAAGAGGGTAGTTTAAATCCCCCATAGAAGCGAATAATATTAATGGAGCTGTCTTTAACTTGGCTGTAATCAATATTTTTATGTAACTGTTACAATGAATCACATAACTACCTGTATGTGGAAGAGGTCACCACAGACAGTTATCACCCAACTCCCTATGGAGCATTTTAACATCTGGCCTGAAACTTTACTGGTTCTTAGTGCTGTATAATAGGTACAATGTCATTTTCATAATTAAGGTAAAGGATATGATGATGATACATTTGCAGGTTTTAATTTATTTTTTAGGGTTGCAGTTCCCAAAGAAACCTATCGACAGTTTGGTCTGTGGATTATACAGAGTAACAGAAAACCTCTTCACCACTTTAACATACATAACAAAAGGCTTCCAGGTTACACACACACACACACACACACACACACACACACACACACACACACACACACACACACACACTGAACTAAGTTTCAAAACAAAGTTTCTAGGGGACACTAAAAACTAATGAACAAGTTGTTGCCATGGTTATGGCTCATGGAGTTGTTTCCAAGACTTAGTGTGATACAGACTATGTTACACTCTACATTATATAGCCTAATGTATATGGTGGTGTATACAGTAGATAGCTGCAATAGTAGGATGCAATTGGACTATTAAACTGAAATAAACAGTCATTTTCCAACTTTGGCATGTTTTCTGTACGTGGTTGTGTTGTCGAATTGTGAATGTGTTTCTCGATTTTCTCTTTTTCATTTCTTTGCAGTCTTTGTTTCTCAATGCTGTTCATGTGTTGTTGAATCGGTGCTTTTGTTTTGTCTGTTTGCGTGTGTCTTTTTAAGGTTGCAGTGTGTTGAGCTCCCGGGGCCGCTGTACATGGGAAAACAGAGCCTCATAAAATAAAATCTAAACTATCCGCCAGGGTAGAAAAACCATAGTGTAAGTGTTTTTATTTGATTTCTGAGGGAGAACTCATCTCAGTTAAAGCATATTTGTGTTTAACAGAGTCTGTACAAAAATGACCACCCCCTCAAGGTGAACAGTTTTTTATTTATTTATTTATTTATTTTTTTTATACAGCTTACCCTGGAAATTAAGCAGAAATGGCATGCTTTTTACAGACACTCTGAGGTCCACTTAAAATGAAGTAAAATGAAATGTAGAAAAGACACCCTTTTGTCCAGACTGGCATATTTCTCAGTTTGAAACTGAGGCTGGTTTAATGGTGATGATGGTGCCGCCTCCCGCTGTGGCTAAAACCAGGCTGCCTGCTGGCTTCCTGACAACCCTAGCATTACTGTATAATCAGTGCTTACCATTGCTTGCACCAGGCAGATACACAGAAACACAACGCACACATGCACACAAACACACCTCTACTCCCAGATGTAGACTAAAAAAACACGTATCAGCTCATGCATAAATAGTGACTCGTCTAGCGTGCATGTGTGCACACACTCTCGGCCTTTAGCTCTGTCAAACACAAAACCAACATACACATTATCACTTTACACATGAGGACAACACATGCTAACCTGAGCTAGTACATGCCTCTCAATACAAATAAGCCTCCCTTCCTCGCCCACTCTCACTCGTGCACACATTCACAGCTTGTGTGTGGGCCATTGTGAGTGACAGTGAGTAGCAGCGTTGGTTATCAGTGTATGTGCGGTTGGTATGTGTCGTCTTAAAATGCCAACCGTGGGCGTCTTACTTGAAGATAAGATATTGAGAGATGTGAAGGCAAGGCTTGCAGACCAACTTCGGCACACACTTAGTGCATCAAGATAAATGTGCAGAAGATATGCGTGTGTGTGTGCGTGTGCGGGTGTGTGTGTGTGTGTGTGTGTGTGCAGGGGAGTGACTGAGGAGAGAGTAAAGAAAGAGGAAAACGCAGGAGAAGAGAGCGAGAGAGAGAATCCCATTCCAATTATCTCTCCAAGCCTGTCCCTGAGACAAATGTCAGATAAGACTTTTGCAGTGATAAAACCTACCTGACCCTCAGGACTTTTGACCCTTCTCAGACTCGGTAGCACTAAGACTCTTGTTACATTGTCTCTCCTGATAGGCCGCTGAGCCCAAAGGGGAAATGGGATTTATTTCTCAGTTGAATTAATTCAATAAAATAAAGCATTTCTTTTTTTTTTTTGGGGACCTCTTTCTATCCCTGTATCTGTGCTTCTGTATGTGAGGCAGCAGGGTGGCAGTGAGGGAGACCATCGCTGCTGGAAAACATCTGACCCGCTGAGGTGTCATAAACACCAGATTTATGCACATGCAAATTTGGCCGAACCTATCACATAATTTACGCTCACAGTCTGTGTGAAAGTGACATGTGACTCACTGAGGCAGCGGAGAGCTATGGAATCGGTATGTGGGGCTGGCTAATCATATTTCATGACTAGAAGAGGTTAAAGGTGCAGTTCTCTGGTCGAATGTGTAGTACTTTGAGCCGCTGATGTTTGAAGAAAGGAGCCAAAAGTCTAAACTGAGAGATGCTGAAGTCAAATGATTAAATAAGTAAAAACATGTCAAAAAACATTTTGTAAAAATAGTTGATATTCAAGTAGGAAAAAAGAGGCTCTCTCTTACTCATATAATTAATGCGGTAAGAGTCATCACACAACTTTTGAGGGAGGTAAAAAGCAACGGCATGAAATAAGAGAGAGGTTGCAAATAACACCCAGGCAAAGGACCATCTGATATCATAATGAAATCCCAATTTAATTAGGCTTTTTTGTAGCGTAATGTAAACTGGATGAATTTCTCTAAAATGTTTAATTAAAAAAAAATTCACAATAGGGCATGAGCAGTTTATTAATGGACGATGGCCGGTGCGCTTCAGATGACTGGTGAAACTGCTCTCACAGGGCAGTTTGACCAATAACAAGCATGTTTCGAGATGAGCACAGCACCTGAAATGAATATGCTCTCATTAGTTCCGCTTGTGTGGTTTCATCAGGAGAAAGGTACTCGATGATGAGTCCTGATGACTTTGGTGATCTCCTGACTTTTCATCACCAGCAGGTCAAACGTTACAGTGAAACGTATCTACATCTAATGGATGGATAAGTACAAACTTTAGTTGAGGAAATGTATGGCTCTGCCAGGCGATGTAGTCTAATGACTTTGGTCTGACCTTTCCTCTACACCACCATGAGGCTGTTGTTTATGATTTTGAGTCAAACTCATTTGGCAGTCGCCTTTATCCAAAGTGACTTACAAGCGAGTCAGCTTGGGGTTCAGTGTCTTGCCCAGGGAAATTTTGGACAAAAGGACAGGAGGAGCTGGGGATTGAACTGCCAGCCCTGCTATCAGTGGACAACCAGCTCTGCAACCTGAGCCACAGCCACCCATCTAAATTATATTGGATAAAATACCATCATATTGTGCAAAGACATCCATTTTCTCCTCGGGATGAACTTCGGTTTGACTCAGCTGTGCTTTACTGTATCATCAGTGCCAATTAATAAAAAGAAAAAGCATGCAAAGCACTGGTGACCATGGTAAAAAACAATACCCTCTTAACATCAGCATGTTAGTAGTGTCATTGTGAGCCTGTTAGCATGGTGACAGCATGCTAACATGCGCCAAGCAACAATGCTTGAGATTTGTGTGAAACTTCACTGACAGTTGGACGGTTAGGGCTTTGACTTGTGATTTCAGCTGCACACACGCCTGCACATACGGTTCACTTCTTCTGTGACCTTTATTTCCTGCATAAAGCTGAGACGGTGGAGCTGGTTGAAAGCTCACAGTTGACTACTCACTGCTGCAGCAGCTCCTACAACACAGTCCTGTCTTCAGTCTTTCAAGTTCTTCAGCCTTATGTCTTCAGTGTGTGTGTGTGTGTGTGTGTGTGTGTGTGTGTGTGTGTGTGTGTGAGAGAGAGTCAGAGAGTCATTTATAGCAGCACCTCCCTCTCTTGTTGCAATTCTAACCAGACCAACAAACACAGAAACAAAGACACACACACAGAGAGAAAGATAGAATAAGACAGACAGATACCCCATTTCAATCCATGCACCCTGGGTAGATTGGATAGCGATCCAACACTGAGAAAAGCCAAGAGTGAGTGGATGCAACCAAAAAAGCATTAATGTTGGATGGACTGCTACTGTATCAGCAGGGTGCAGGCTACAGCAATTTCAATGCATGGGATTATATAGACAGCATATTGTACTATTGTATGCAGCCTTTGTATATGTTGGTAAGTGGACTTTTGAGTGTGTCAGCGTGATGAGCAAAACTTTTGTCTAGCGACCTGAACTGTTTTTATCATTGAGAAACTTTGGACCACTTCATTTTCTTCAGATTTTTTGGCACATTGGCAAATAACTTTAGGCGCATTAGCACCACCTGCTGGACTGGAGCGCTGCAGGGTTAGCCATCCTTAACTCTAGATGTGTACAATCAGAGACCTACAGAAACCTATGTAAGTGCAAACTTGTCCTAAATCGTTTCTAGATATTGTCTGGATATGAGACACAATGAGAAGTATTGTATACTACTTCTAAGAGTCCAGAGAGAGATTCTGACCAACCAAAGATGCACAAATGATCAGTCTCGGGCGGCTGTTATCATCTAAAAGAATGGATGGCCTCATGGAGAGCTTCATTAAAACAGCAGTGAAAACACGCTTCATAAGTTGATGCATTAGGGCAGTTATGATTGAGATAAATGGCTAAATAGTTTGCATGCCAGGAAGTTGTCCAGACCATCATAAGATATTCTCTCTTTTGTTTTTTTTGGCATGAAAGGCTCTCAGTCGGGAGCCTCTCCCAGAGACTCCTCATTTATATTCTGAGTCTTTTTCGCTTTCAGACGGATACACTGACAGGAGGTCTCTTGGCTGTTTGGACCTCCCGGGGTGTATGTCCACCAGGGTTGGCTGGACGGATCCGCAGCCTAATTTGGTCTCAGGAGGTGTGTTATTAAAGCATTAGCTGAGAACTGGATGTGTATGGTTTGTATTGGCTATAACTCCAGACAGATATCAGACACTGAGATTCTTCTTTGGCTGCGAGGATGAAAAATCGCCCAGTTTTTAGGAGTGTTACTCCAGCAGGTTGGCACAAGGTACTGCAGCATCTCTGCCTCTTTGTCTCTTCCTGTTTCGCTCCCAGTCTCTCTCTCTCTCCATTGGATTCATATATCTTTGTTTTTATCATCGGAAAATGACACACCAAGGTCAACAGCCACGTACAATTGAAACTATATTGTGCAAATACAATGGGTTATTCATATGCTGCCGCAGAAATATTCATACACAGTAGCTTCACCCCTCCACAATTTTTTTTTTTTAAACATTTTAGAACATTTTGTAAATTTATTAAAACTCGAAAAGTATTCAGACCTTTAATCCCGTACTTTGTAGAAGCCCCACTGGCAGCAATTACAGCTTCGAGTCGTTCTTGGTAAGTCTCTACAAGCTTTGCCCACCTGGATTTGGGAAGTTTATCTCATTCTTGCTGGTAGATCCTCTCAAGCTGTGTAAGATCGGATGGGTCCGTGAATTGCCATCTTCAGGTCTCTCCGCAGATGTTCGATGGTGCTCTCTGAACTAGGTTTTCTTCAAGGCCTCTCTTTGGCTGCATTTCATCATGCTGCCACCGCCATACTGCTCAGCAGGGGCGGTATTAGCCAGGTGTTTGCAGTACTTCTGTCAAAAAGGATTCAGTTTGAGTCTCATCAAATCGGAGAATCTTTTTCCCTCATGCTCCTTTAACTGCTGTCTGACAAACTCTGAGCAGCCTGTCATATGCCTTTTACTCAAAGTGGCTTCCATCTGGCTACTGTACCATAAAGACCTGGTTGAGCGAGCGCTGCTGAGATAAACACTCAAAACTTTGGAAATGGTTTTATATACTTGCCCTGATCTTTGCCTCGCCACAGTTTTATCACACGGGTCTACAGAGAGTTCCGTGTCTTGGTTTCTGTCCCGAATACGGTTTGAATTGTGGTTCCTCATATACACAGATGTCAGCTTTTCTGAACTGTTTCTCGACCAATTCAATTTGCCGCAGGTGAACAGGTGGTAGATACATGTCGAGGATAATTAAAACAAACAGGATGCCTGAACACAATTTGAAGTGCAACATCAAATGGTCTGAATTATAAATGAGAGATTTAAGTTTTATTTTTTTAATTTTTTTAATACATTTGAGAAAAAATATAAAATAAAAACTTGTTTTCACTTTGTCATTATGGATTGAGTGTAAAAATGTGGGTGAGGTTATACATTCCTGCTGCCACTCTTTCCATAATATTTTACTGTTGGAGAGTTGTTGGCAGTGTGGCGCGACCCCTGTTGTTTGTGTGGCAGTGTCTAATCCAACTTGCTACCTGCAGCATTGCCTTCAGTGCCCCCCCGGGTCCTGTTACTTATTCTGGCTCTCAGGCTGTGACGGCAGTAACGCACTAAGAAAACATGGCGAAGCAACAAGAAGACTGATATCTATCAAACGAGGAGGCGAACAATGCAGATTTCAGAAATAAAATAAAAAACAAAAGACTAATGAACACATCAGGAAGAAAATGGATAGTAATATTTAGGCCTGAGTGTCAACATAGCTGTGACTGCACCCACCTGCTATGACACTCCACTGTAACATGGACCTGCCAATTCATTCAATCTGCAGTGTGTCACCGTCATATATTGTCGACTGCCCACTGAGTCCTCGGTGAAAAGCTCTACAGAAACTGACCTGAGATCCACCTCATACAGACGTCTCATTTGCAGTTTCCATTTTTTGGTATATTTTACTTATTTTGAGTTCATTTTTCCAACTTGCGAACACACACACACACACACACCCCACACAGAGCACGGTGCTGCTTAGCATACACAGCGTACGACCAGCTGTGAATGAACGTGTAAATGAAACTCTTTTGTGTAGGTCAGCTTCTCTTGGTGACTTCATGTCGCTTCAAAGTTTGATGCAGGATGCACACAGACACACACAAGCAGCCAGACGCAGACCCTTTTTAAAGTAGGACAAGAGAGCATGAGCCCCCCACCCCCCTCTTTCATATTATGCAGGCAGCTCTCAGACCTCAGCAATGGTGTACAGAGCACCCATGGGACCCTATTACCAGTGACACCACTAGACTCCATAACCTTAAAGGAACACGCAGTGACGGAGAGAGAGCGTTACAGAAAAAGACGATAGAGACGAAAAGCAAAGGAGAAAGAATGAGGAAGCAGGGAAATGAGGGGGAAATAGCCACGGGGCAGAGAAAAAGAGGATGGGACGGTTTGATGAAAAAGGAAGAGGAGCAGAGAAGAAGCTGGTGGAAGTGAAACAACAGAGATAGAGTAAAGAGACAGTGAGAGCAATGGAGGGAGGTCAGAGAATGAACAAGTACGGGTAATTCAAGATGAAATGGTTCTGGAAAAACATTTGCTTTTGGTTAAGAATGAATTCAGATGTGACTGTATTGGAAAATGAAATGATTCCCTTTTAAACCTCCCGAAACGTTGTAGTATTTCTTCAGCAAATTGCTGCAATTTTTTCTTCTTCTTTTCTTACTTTTCTAAAGCCATCCCCATGTCATTACACGGATAGCTGTAACACAGTGTACTTTAATTGATGATAATTCTGATATTTTTTTCGTCATTTCCTCACAGATCAGTGCGCTGTAATTACTGTATTTCTTTCCATTCCTTTCAATGTCCTATAATTTGCTTTTTGACACACACAAGCGCCATAGTATGTCTGCATTTAGGTACATGTTTGCATCTTGTGCTGTGTATAATTGCGTTCTTCTTCACTTCTGTAGCTCCATGTGTCCTTAGCTCTGTCTGAACATGTCATTAAGCAACTTTTTATGCAAGCACTAGAAATAAAAAAAAGTGTATGCATTCTGATGCGTAACTAGCGTGGCGGCAGCTGCAGCAGTAGCTTTTCCTCCGCATAATTGTGTACAGTTGTTGAGACAGTCATTACTCTGACAGATGAGCCGGAGCTCGTAGTAGTTTTTCCTCTTCTCTCAACAGGCAGATGTCTCCTCTTGATCTCCGTCTGTTGCCTTTTGTCTCGCCACGCAAAGCGTTTGGCGGGATATTCTCAGAGTCAATTAGCTAACGAGCAGCTAACGAGGAGATAAGGCCAATTAAGATAATAGTGATTGTGATGATGGTAATTATGACAATGAGATTGGTGAGCCACCAGGTCAGCTTCAGGGAGAGGCAAAGTAGGCATGGATGAGAAGCAGATAAAAAAAAAAACACCTCCTAAAAAAATAAGTGGTATAATTGCAATAGTGTGCAATTAAGAAGAGACGCCAAACATCTTTTTAGTGTTTGAAGAGCTGATGCTGTTCACGTTAACCGACACATCCTCTTTGATGGGACAGAGCCGCATCGCGTTTCACACGTGGCGACAGATTTCAAGCTGCAGAAAACAAAGCCGAGCAATTAGCCGGGAAGTGTGTGCAAACAAAACACACATGGGTTAAAACTAATCAGGCACGTGTTGATTTGTCAAGTCCATTCTATTGGGGGGGGGGGGGATTGATGGGGTTCATTCTGTGTTCTCACTTTGCTTCGACTGACAGCAGCGGTCTGTGTATCAGTCTGGTCTTTAAAGCTTGTAATGCTGATGGAGGTGTTAAAGCGCCTCAGGAGAGGCTAGGAGGGGAGTGTTTGTATGTGTGTGTGTGTGTGTGCCTGAGGGCATTGAATTAGTGTTTTCCCCATAGGGTAATAAATGTGAAATGATCATTTCTTTTCCATATATACACACACACACACACACATAAAGTTCCAATAGGGAATAAACAACCCTTCTGAGAGACAGCCACATTCAAGTGGAAGCTTATATAAACAACATATTCAGTGCAACAACAAAAAAAGGTTTTATTATCGGGCATCAACTCTGCTGCTTTGAGCATAGATGAAAACACACACTCTGATCTGTTATGCCATAACCTCCCCTCTGACCTCTCAGCTACATGAAGACACAGAAAGAGTAACAGGTTAGAAACTGAAGATGTCAAATGCTCACTCAGGCATGAAATACATAATAGAGAGAAATGATCCTCTTTCCATCTTCTTTCTCTTCTTCTTATTTTTATTTTTTAGTATGTTCCCACACCCTCTCTCCACACTTTGGTTGAGCCAACCCTCTCACCCTCGTGTACGACAGTCCCAGTGACAAAGCCGTGACCTCACTGGCTTCCTACTCACAAACACTGCCACATGAGCTAAACTGTAATGCACATACCTGAACTGTTAGATTTCGACTGTTGGCATTTAATGTTGTCGTGTCGTTTACTGGTTTGCTTAAAATGGTTTTTACTCTTGAAAAGGCATCGTTACCGTAAGCTTTCCGCCATCAGTCTAAACGCTCGGAACTTGCCAGTTAAACGGAGGATAAGAATAGTAAATTGCAGATTGCAGGATGTTAATTTGCCAGGTAATTATAGCTGTAATTAGTAGTGGCAGGTAAATCATTGGAAATTTTAGTGCTCGGCTTGCAGGTTTAAGATGGTACCAGGGACAGAGGAAAAGGAAACTAAAGAATCTGTTGCTGCAGACCTCGGCGTTAAAGTGTAGGGTGCTATTGACAAAAGACCATCGTCTCCCCAGGTGAAATCCTTCTGCACTCTGCAATTAGAATCCTGTGGCATTTTATCACATGAGAGTGGTAAGAATGACCTATACAATCAATTGACCCATTTTTCAAATTTAAACATTGATTAGTGTGGAGGGCTGCAACAATTAGGTCACTTGTTACAAGGTTAACACACTTTTTTCTTCTTCTTTTCATTTTTGTGGACACTGTGAACAAGGAAATATCAGGATCATATGTACGAGTGCAAACACGCTCTCCCACTCACCTTCAAATTACCCCTCCTGTTGACTCACAGCTTACCGTGTGATCAGTGATGCGTGAGTGTGTCAGAACCAACGCAAAGTTTTACTGGTTACTGTTTATATATCAGCCCTGTTTCTAACAAATCATGTTTTTCTTTTTCTTTTTTTCTTTTTTTGTCACCCTGTTGTCTTTACACATCCATTCTATTTTAACCACAGCAGCTTTGGCATATACCTTGCTGACATGTGAATGTACTATAATTACTATAGTAGGTGCTATGTGGAATAAAATACAGACAATGACAAACAGGATGTGTTATAGAAAAACTGAAAAAGCAATCTCAAATCTGAGTTGTGAGTTTTCTTATAAAGTACAAACTCGATATCAAAAATGAATTAAATGAACAAACGTTATCCACTTAAAGCAAAGAAAAATATTTGAGTCAGACTGTGGCTGCGTTCAAATTTTCCACAAATGACACATTTTGGACACCAAGTGAGGCTTGCATGTCTTTTTTTATTTCAAATCAGGTCTAGGTTCTGTATTAATACTGTGAAAGTATCAAAACACTCAGTCCATAGAGAATGCACACAGCCTGTATTCAGAAACAGAGCCTTAAAACGAGCTGTCAGGACTTCTGTAACTTTGTGATGTCACAACAAAGCAGTCATCGCTCTAAGCCATGCTTGTTGCATGGCTGGACCCACCATCCAACCTTGCAGGATTTGGTTTCTCTGAGTGTTTACCTAAAATCTGCTATACTGTATATTAATTTGATCAGTCAGAAAACAGCCAGCCAATCAGAAGAGAGGCTCAGAGCCTCACCGACCTGTTGTTGGTAGAGCTCCAGAGAGAAGCCTGAGAGAGTTTTTGGTCCTAAAAAATATATGGATATCAAAACTTCAATTAAAACACTGTAAAAGTGTAAAATATGGGACCTTCAAAAATAATTTTTGAAATCAAGGAGATGAGTGCACACTCGAGACATCTGATGAGTATTATGCTCACCAGGCACTCTCAAAAGGTGATAAACATTACACTAGCTAGCAGGCAGTGTTGTGCCAGTTCACACTTAAAAACAACTAAAGTTCAGTTCATACAGATGAAAATGAACTAGTTCACGTTCATTTGTTCTGTTTTACTTTTATTTTATAAATAGACTGCCATTCTTTTTCAGTAGATCCTCCTTCTACCCATTTATCACCTTCC